>NW_007258430.1:429727-445552 GCF_000164805.1 Carlito syrichta
AAAAAAAAAAAAAAAAACCAAAAAAAAAAAAAATCTCCAAATCCATTTCATAAATGCAATTTTTAAGCCACATCTTCAATATAAACTATTTAGGAAATGTATAACACATTCCTTCTAAGACCTCAAGTCAAATGAGAGAAAGAAGATATACTAATAAGAGGACATCATGGCAAGCAATATGACAGTTAAGCAAACAGTGGAAGGAGACTTAATTTAAAGAAGAAAGGAAATCAGGAAAGGCTCTAAAGTTTTCCTTTAACTCAGCAGTCCTGAAGGACAAGTGTGAGTTAAGCAAAGAGAAGGGAGTATAGGACACTCTAGGAAGCGGAACACAGATCCCCAGAATAAATGAAACTAGTTTTCTGTAGAAGGAATGTAGTACATCTTACCAAAACCTCTGGGATGCCATGAAAACAATACTAAGAGGGAAATTTATAGCTCTACATATACACATCAAGAAAACAAAGATCACAAGTTAATAGCCTAACAAATTACCTAAGGGAGATGGAAAGACAAGACCAACAAAAACCTAACTTTAGCAGAAGAATCCAGATGGCAAAGTAAAAGTCCAACTACAGGACATAGGCGACAAAAATATCATAGAAAACAAAAGAAAATCAACAAAACAAAAAGCTGGTTCTTTGGTTGACAGACCCCTAGCAAGATTGATCAAGAAAAAAAGAGAAAAAGCCCAAATAAACACAATTAGAAACACAAGAGAGTAAGGCACAACTGACCCTGAAGAAATTCAAGAGATTATTAGAGATTCCTAGGCAAACCTGTATAAAAACAAACTCAAAAACCTAAGTAAAATGGAGGACTTTTTGACAAGGTTGAAACAAGAAGAAATTGAGACCCTAATTTAGATCAATAACAACCTGGGATATTGACTCTGCCATAAGAAAACTACCTACAGAAAAAAAAAAAGGCCCTGAAACAGATGGCATTCTAGTGGAATTCTACAAAACATACAAGGAGGAGATGATACCAATCTTATTGAAAATATTCCAGGTGCCAGACATGGCTCACGAATGTAATCCCAGTACTTTGGGAAGTCAAGGCGAGAGGAAAGCCTGAGCCCACAGGTTCAAGACCAGCCTGGACTACTTGGCAAGACCTCGTCTCTACAATAAACCAAAGAATTAGATGGGCCTTTAGTTCTGGCTACTTGGAAGGCTGAGGTGGAGGGACCACTTGAGCCCATTAGGTCGAGTCTGCGGTGTCTGTGAACATGTCACTGCACTCCAGCCTGGGTGACAGAGTGAGATTTCAGAAAAAAAAAAAAAGAAAAAGTATTCCAGGCAATCAAGAAAGATGTGACTCTCCCCAAATCATTTTATGAAGCAAACATCATACTGATACCCAAACTGGGCAAAGACTCAACAGAGAAAGAGAACTACAGACTAATGTCCCTGATTGACACAGATGCAAAAATTCTCAACAAGATTCTAGCAAATCAGATTCAACAACAAATATTAAGAATTATCCACCATGACCAAGTAGCAGGGCTGGTTCAACATCTGCAGGACCATAAAGGTAATTCAATACATCAACAAATTTAAAAACAAGAACCACAAGATTGCATCATTAGACACAGAAAAAGCTTTCAACAAAATCCTTTCTTGATAAAAACCCTTGAATACCCAGGCATAGAGGGAATATACCTCAAAATATTAAGAGCCATCTACAATAAACCTACAGCCAACATATTGCTAAATGGACAGAAATTGGAAGCATTTCCCCTGAAAACCAGGACAAGACAAGGCTTCTCACGCTCACTCCTCCTATTCAACACAGTGTTGGAAGTCCTAGCTAGAGCAATCAGATAAGAGAAGGAAATCAGGGGTATCCAAAAGAAAAGGGGACTATCCAAGTAGTCTAGGCTGGTCTTGAACCTGTGGGCTCAGGCTTTCCTCTCGCCTTGACTTTCCAAAGTACTGGGATTACATTTGTGAGCCATGTCTGGCACCTGGAATATTTTCAATAAGATTGGTATCATCTCCTCCTTGTATGTTTTGTAGAATTCCACTAGAATGCCATCTGTTTCAGGGCCTTTTTTTTTTCTGTAGGTAGTTTTCTTATGGCAGAGTCAATATCCCAGGTTGTTATTGATCTAAATTAGGGTCTCAATTTCTTCTTGTTTCAACCTTGTCAAAAAGTCCTCCATTTTACTTAGAAAAGGGGAAGTGAAGTTATCTCTCTTTGCAGATAATATGATCCTATACTTTGAAAACCAAAGGGAGGCAGTAGCGGGAAACTGCTAGGGGAGGGGGAATGGGATTGGCATTTGAGGGAAACTGCTAGGGAAAGGAGGGGCACAACTCATCAACAAGAGTACCTGCATAATCAATGTTCGTATACCTAACCCTGAATTGTATCCCACATCTTTGGAATAAAATAAAAATTAAAAAAAAAGAAAAAACCCAAGGAATCTGTCAAAGACCTCCTTGCACTGATAAAGAACTTTGGCAAAGTCTCAGGGTACAAAATCAATGTGCAAAAGACAGTCGCATTTTTATATACCAACAACAAACAGGCAGAGAACCAAATAAAAAAACACAATCCCATTCACAATGGTTATTAAAAAAAAAAAAAAAAAGAAATACCTTAGCATCTTCCTAACCAGAGAAGTAGAAGACCTTTACAACAAAAACTACAAAACACTGCTCAAAGAAATCAAGGAAGACATAAACAAATTGAAAAATATTCCACGCTCATGGACTGGAAGAATCAATATTGTTAAGATGTCTATCCTAACCAAAGCAATCTACAGATTTAATGCAATACTCATTAAATTACCAACATCATTCTTCTCAGACCAGGAAATGACAATATAGACATCCATATGGAAACAAAAAAAGACCACAAGTAGCCAAAACAATCTTGAGCAAAAGAAACAAAGCAGGAGGTATCACACTCCCAGACTTTAAACTTCATTATAAGGTTACAATAATCAAAACAGCCTGGTAATGGTACAAGAACAGGCATATAGACCAATGGATCAGGATAGAGATTCCAGAAGCAAAACCTCAATATCTCAACCAACTCATCTTCCACAAAGCCTCCACCAACAACCACTGGGGAGAGGAGAACTTATCAAGTAAATGGTCCTGAGAAAACCGGCTGATGGTATGCAGAAGAATAAAACAGGACCTCTACCTTCCACCATATACAAAAATCAACTCTAAAAGGATCAAAGACCTAAATGTAAAACCTCAAACTAAGAATCTTAGAAAACACAGGAGACACCGGAATAGGCAACCAATTCCTGATCATAACCCCTATGCCATGAGAGATAAGATAGACAAGTGGGACCTCAATAAACTGAAAAGCTTTTGCAAAGCAAAAGAAACCATCAAGAGAGCAGGGAGACAGCCCACAGAATGGGAAAAATATTTGCCAACTGTATATCTGACAAAGGCTTGACATCCAGGATCTACAAGGAACTCAAATGCTTTGAAAGGAAAAAAAAACCAGCCCTATTAAAAAGTAGGCAAAAGACGTGAACAGACACTTCTCAAAAGAAGACATACAAACAGCCAACAGATAAATGAGAAAATACTCAGCCTCACTAATCATTAAGAGAAATGCAAATCAAAACCACACTGAGATATCACCTAACTCCAGTTAGGACAGCCATCATTAATAATTCAAAAAAACAACAGATGTTGAGAGGATGCAGAGAAAAGAAAACACTTCTACACTGTTGGTGGGAGTGTAAATTAGTACATCTTCTGTGGAAAACAGTGTGGTGGTGATTTCTAAAAGATCTAGAAATTGACCTTCCATACGACCCAGCAATCTCCCTTCTGGGAATATACCCAGAGGAACTTAAATCATCCTACAAAAAAGATACCTGTGCATGCATGTTTACTCTTCACAATATCGGAAACATGGATTCAACCATGCTGCCCATCAAAAGTGGACTGGATAAAAAAACATGTGGTAGACATACACGATAGAATATTATACAGCCATAAACAAGGACAAAATCATGGACATCACAGCAACTTGGATGGATCTAGAGTCTATCATACTCAGTGATCTATCACAGAAACAAAGAACTGAATATCACGTTCTCACTCATAAGTAGATCCTGAACATTTATCATAACACTACAAAAAAGAGATTGGCAGTAGTGGGACACTGCCAAGGGAAAAAGGGAAGGTAGGGGCACAGTATCACTAAATACTGATCCTAAACCAGGTGAAGTGAGGACCAATGGGAGGCCCAAACTTCACCTGTATGTAAGCTACTTATGTACCTAGTCCTGATTTGTACCCCATATGCTGTCAACATGAAACTAAGCTCAAATATGATATAGGTTGGTGCTATAATCTGAATGTTTGTGTCTCCTATAAAATTCATGTTGAAATTTAATGACCAATACAACAATATTAAGAAATGTGGCTTTGGGGAAATGATTAGGTTATAAGGGCTTTGGCCTCATGAATAGACTAGTAGTCTTATAAAAGGGCTAGAGGGACTAGGTAGGTCCCTTTCTTGTCCTTCAACCCTTCCAACATGTAAGGACGCAGAATTCATCCACTCCAGAGGACACAACAAGAAGGCACCCTCTCGTAAGCAATGACCCGGCCCTCAACAGACACTAAATCTGCTGGCTCTTTGATCTTGCACATCCTAGCCTCCCAGTCTCAGGTATTTTGTTACAACAACACAAAATGACTAAGAAAAGAAGTTAAAAATAAAAAGGAAGGAGAAAGATATACAATGTAAAAAATAATAAAAAGAAAGCTAGAGTAGCTGTATTTATATCAGATAAAGTAGACTAGGAACAAAGAAGGATATTACATAATGATAAATGGGTCGATTCATCAAGAAGACAAAATCCTAAATATGTATGCATCCAACAAGAGAGTCTCAAAATTCATGAACCCAAACTAACAAAACTGAAAGAAGAAAAGTTAGTCACTTCAACATTTCTATCTCATCAATCAATAAAACCTCTAGACAGAAAATCAGCAAGGATATAAAGTTCGCCCCAGTTTTTAGCTTGGGTGACAGGGTAGAGAAATGGAAGTGTTACTTAACCCGAAGGAAAAGCTACTTTTGAATCCCATGTGTCTCAGAAAACTTTCAAACATGTAAGAGAGATATGTCTAGCATTTAGTGAGAACCTAGAGTGATTGAGAGTGTGGACTCTTAAGCCAGAATGTCTAGGTTCGAAGCCCTGCCTCTCTATTCATAGTGGCCTTGGGCAAATTATTCAATTTCCCTGTGCCTCAGTTTCCAAATCTAAAAAAGGCAGATAATAATTGAACAATTAGAGTTGTGATGACTAAATGTTGTGTTAATATATGTAAAAGTGTTAGAGACAGTGCCTGGCAAAGAGTAAATACTCTAGATATGGCTATAATTTTTAATTCTATGTGCTACAATTTTTGCAGTGTTGAAGATAGAAGTGAAAAAGACACAATTTATTTGGGTTACTATAAAAGCCTGGGGCTTTCACAGCCTGGCAGAAAGAAGTAGTGATTAAAAAAAATAACAGTAAATTAGGTAATAAACCACAGATATGGGTGAATTAGTAAAAAACTAGTAGAATTATTAAGAAGTACTGGCTGAGAACAGAACCCTGGAATATATATTGAATTTAAAAGTTGGGCTGTGGCCAGGCTCGGTGGCCCAGCCCGTAATCCCAGCACTTTGGGAGGCTGATGCAAGTGGATTGCCTGAGCCCGCAGGTTTAAGACCTGCCCAGGCAATTTGGCAAGACCTCGTCTCTACAATAAATAAAAAATTAGCTGGGCATTGTAGCATGTGCCTGTAGTTCCGGCTACTTGGAAAGCTGAGGCAGAAGGATGGCCGGAGCCCAGCAGGATGAGGCTACGGTGCCAGGGAGCATGTCAATGCACTCCAGTCTGGGTGACAGAGTGAGACGCCAACTCAAAAAAAAAAAAAAAAAGTTGGGCTGAGAGGGACAACCCCTTCGGGTCCCGTCCCTGTGGGAGCTTTTCTGTCCTCTCAATAAATCCTGCTTTAAAAAAAAAAAATTGGGCTGAGAAAGTGACCAGGAGAAACTAAGGAGGAGCTATAAAGATAAGGTTAAAAGTGAAAAGAATAACAGAAACCAAGGGAAAAAAGTGATTAACAATGGTCAATGTTGCAAAGGTCAAAAAAAAAAAAAAAACTAAAAAGTATCCACTGGAGAAGGTCAGTAGGAAGTTACTGGAGATCTTTGTGTGATCTACTTCAGACAAACAGTGGGGACAGAAGTCAGATTTCCTTTTAAGTTTATATTTTTTTGCCGGGCACAATGTCTCATACCTGTAATCCTAGCACTTTGGAAGCCTGGCTGATATACATCTGTTTACATGAAGGTTCACTGAATATTCTAAGTCCACCATTGAAAACGACTGCTCCAAAACAAAAATTTCCTTCAAAACATAGTCATCCCTCTATATATGCTAGGGATTGGCTCCAGAGTCCCAGTGTATACCAAAACCCGTGAATATTCAAGTCCCACAGTCAGCCTGGCAGAATTCATGTATATGAAAAATTGGCCATCTGTATACACAGGTTTCCCATATCACAAACACCATATTTTTGATCTGCCTTTGGCTGGAAAAAAAAATATGAAAGTAAGTGCAACCACACAGTTCAAATCCATATTGGTCTAGAGGCAACTGTATTACTGTTCATCAACAACGCACCTAGCCACCCAAGAGCTGATGGAGATGTACATGGAGATGAATGTTGTGTGTTTTAAGTTATTTCTGGTCAACACCATGAAGAAATAGTGTTCTTCCCCTGTAACTCATTTGGAGAAGCACTGTACTAGACATTTCTCTCAAAGATGAAATCAATTCAGTAATCATAACCCTTTAAATAAGAGCATTTAAACTACTATAAATCTACCTAAAAATAATTTTTCAGTGTAACTTTCCCCTCATCTTGTCCATAAGAAAACAGTGAAACTCCCAATTTGCTGATATTCAGAACACTGTCCACTGAGTCAAATAACTGCCATCTTACCTTGATCATTCATACTATCCATTATTGTCATTAATTTCTTTAGCCTTGCCATTGACTCCTGCTCATTTCCTTTGCTCATAAAATCTGTTCCAAAACCAGGGATCATCCCCTAAAACAGATTTAAACACAGAGTCAATAATAGCCTAAAAACTGTTCAGAATGTCCACATTTAAGTACTGGCTTTAATATTGACACTAAACTTAAAATATATATTTTTTACCCAATTATTAAAAATAACTAAAGCAAGTATATCTGTTCTTAGAAATTTTAATGGAAAACAAAATAAAGTATAAATAAACTTTTAAGAATAACTAACCAAGATTTGACTGAAGGGACCCATTTTCATGATATTTTGAAATTGTTCATACATGTCTCGCAATGTAAACTGACCTGAAATACAATATAAATGATTCAGATATATTAGAGAATATACATTTCCGTTCAATGAAATTAATTTTTTCCTTAATTATGGATTCATCTTGAAGCATACTAATAAAATATCCAATCAATAAATATTCATGGAGTAGTTACTGTGTGCAAGATGAAAGGATGAATGCTATGGAGAATACATAGACACTTAGGTCCTCTCCTAGAGAAGCTTATATTCTGTCAGAGAAGACAGACATACACAAAAACAGACATACACAAAAACACATACAAGACACAAAAACTATACCCACTAGGATGAAATTTAAAAGCTTGACAATATCAGAAGTGAAAAAGGATTAGTAGCAAGTAGAACTTATATACTGCTGGTGAGAATGTAAAATAGCAAAAATACTTTAGCAGATCATTTGGAGTTTCTTAAACAGCTTAGCTGTCCATGAATAGGAAAATGGAAAGACTATGGATAAAATACTACTCAGCAATAAAAAGAATAAACTACAGACACATACAACTATATGAATAAATATAAAAAATATTATGCTTAGTCAAAGAAACCAGATTGAAAAATAAATGCATACTCTAGGATTTCTATAACATGAAGGATTACTGTAAGCGGCACAAGTAAAGTTTTTAGAGTAATGGAAATTTTCTGTTTCTTGAAGAGGTGTGGAGACCTGCACATTTTTCAAAAAAGATGAAACGGGAGCCTTAGGATTTGAGAATTTCATTGTAGTTAAATGAACCTCAATTTAAAAAAAAAAAAAAGGGTAGGGACAAACAAGGCAAAGGAGAAATAGTATTTTCTACTTATGTCCCAAAGATTTAAAAAAAAAAAAAAAAAAGGTAAAGGTATTTGGTGTCAGGCATTCTAAATTTGAAGTGGTAGTAAAGAAAAAAAATTTTTTTGAGTTGGGTCTCACTCTGTAACCCAGGCTGGGGTGCAGTAGCACAATCACAGCTTACTGCAGCCTCGATCTCAAGTGATCCTTCTGCATCAGCTTCCCAAGTAGCTGGGACTACAAGCATGTGCCACCACAGTAGGCAAATTTTACTGATTTTTTTTTGTAGAGACAATGTCTCGCTATGTTGCCTAGGCTGGTCTCAAGCTCCTGGGCTCAAGTGATCCTCCTGCCTTGGACTCCCAAAGTGCTGAGATTACAGACATAAGCCACCATGTCAAGCTGGCAGTACAATATTTTTAAGGAAATGTTATGGCAAACAACTACAAATGCAGAATTAAACAGTGGAGATGAAAAGGTTATGATTGGAATATGTATTTGACCACTTATACAGAAGTGATCATTAAAGCTATGATAAGATAAAAAATCCACCATCATGCAACTCAAGTAAAAAGTTTGAAAATAGAAAAGGAGGTAGGACACAGTAGCTCAAGCCTGTAATCCCGGCACTTTGGGAGGCCGAGGTGAGAGGATTGCTTGAGTCCATGGGTTCGACAACAGCCCGGGAAACTTGGCAACATCTCCTCTCTACAAAAAAATAAAAAAATTAGCCGGGTGTGGTAGCGCGTGTCTGTAGTTCTGGCTACTTGGAAGGCTGAGGCGGAAGGCTCTCCTGTGCCCAGCAGGTCGATGCTAGGGTGGCCGTGAGCATGCCACTGTACTCCAGCCTGGGCGACAGAGTGAGAGACTCCGACTCAAAAAAAAAAGAAGAAAGAAAACAGAAAAGGTAAGTAACACTGTCAAATATTAGGAACCAAGGAAAATGAGAAAGGTCACTATATTTGGAAATTAAGAGACAAAAAATGAGGAGATGTAAGGAGAGGACCAGGAGTCACAAAGTAGACAGGCTAGGAATATACCACTCAGCTTCACAATGGTAGCAGAAACAGAGCTAGGATTATTTAAGATACAGAATGGTAGGAGGAAGTAATCAGGCAATGAAGGATAAAGTCAAATCATTCATTTAGTATCTACTTACTGAAGACCTACTATGTGCCAGAAACCATGCTAGTTACTGTGAACATATTAGATCAAGAGCACAGTTATGAATTCTACCTTCATCTTCAAGCAGGGAAGATAGATATCAAATAACTGTGACAAATAATATGATAATTAATTGTAGGAAATGACAGAAACATGTATCAGAATGTTCCACCTTAGTCTGGGGATCAAATAAAATATCCCTGAAGGACATTTAAGAAGAAATCTGAAGTATAAGTAGGAGGGAAGATAATACTAGAGGTGGAAAGAAGAAAGGTAGAGGTACTAGCAAACAATACAGCCAGAGGCAAGAGAGAGCCATGTACATTTGAGAATTTTAAAAAGTTCAGCATTGCTGGCACATGGAATGCAAAGGCTGACAGTGCTGAAATACAACCTGGAAGATGTGAACTAGATGGTAAAATTATTTTAAAACATTGTAAGGGCAATGGGAAGCCACTGACAAATTTTAAGAAGGGGAGTAATGGGATCAGACTTGCATCTCTGAAAGATCATTTTGGCTATGACATTAAAAATAGATCAAAGGGGAAGAGTCCAGGAGGCTAGAAGATCTGTTAAAAGATTTACCATAAGCATAATCCAGGTTAAAAGATGAACTAGTATAATTGCAAGAAAGCTGGAAAGAAGGAGATAGAATAGAGATGTTTAAGAAGTAGAATCACCAGGACTAGTTGACTGATTGGGAAAGGGATGGGCAAAGCAAGAATGAAATAAGAATAACACCTGAATTTATGACTCTGGCAACAAGATAAAGTTAACATTCATTGCTAATAACAATCAAGTGTGCAGTGGGTATAGGTAGACAAGGATATGTTGGAAGTTGAGGTATCTATTCCAATTTGAGCTATCTATATCTAGGAACAGTCTACTAAACATAGAAATATCTGAGTCTTAAGCGTCAGAGACAGAAGATGGCTTAAAATGGTTCCTGAAAAAACACCAATATTTAAGAGAAAGGAAAAGGTACAATTATCTGAAAGATAAGTGAAAAGGAGTGAAGAGGCAGAATAGCTGCCACAGGAATTAATGGAAAAGATCATACAGAGAAAAACTAGAATGGCCAATAATAATGTATTCGAGTTATGCTTATGATATGCTAGACATTTTATATGCATCAGCTAATATAATCTTCACAACCAAATGAAGTAGTATTATCTATTTTTTACAGATGAATAAATTGAGGCTAATTAGAAAAAGTTACATATCTAAAAACAGATCAGAGATACAAAAGCAGGTATGTTATATTAAGAACCTGAGCTCTCAGCCGGGCACAGTGGCTCACACCTGTAATCCTTGCACTCTGGGAGGCAGAGGCAAAGGATTTGCCTGAGCCTCGGAGTTCAAGACCTGCCAGAGCAACTTGGCGAGACTGTCTCTACAATAAATCAAAAAATTTGCTGGGCATGTGGCGTGTGTCTGTCATTCAAGCTACTTGGAAGGCTGAGGTGGAAGGATTGCCTGAGTCCAGTAGGTTGAGGCTGTGGTGGCGGTGAGCATGCCACTGCACTCCAGCCTGGGTAACAGAATGAGACTCCAACTCAAAAAAAACAAAACAAAATTGAGTTCTTAATCACAGTGATATATTTCTCAATAATAGAGTTCACGTTAAGGAACAAAGGAGTAAAGGAAACGTGTGTTTCTTTTAAACTTCTTGTTACATATTTTTAAATAGATTATTTATAAGAAAACAGATTAGAAGAGTGTGTTGATACTTTGACTTTAACATGAAGGTAATTCAATTACAAGAAAACAAATAAAAACACTCAATTTTGTGCCTGCTCAAATGTCTGAGACTTAAAATGATTTGCATATAAATCACATAAAATAATAAACATTTGAAAAATTAATTAATGATATTATTTCAAACAAATTAAAGTAACTTTATTAGAAAGGCATCAAGGGAAAACATCTGAGATCAAAAGCTTTTTTGCCACTCATGTACCATGTTTCAACTTCTCTATAAGGGCTTCATTATCATCTAACTTCAACTCGTTGACTTTATCTATCAGTCCTTCTATGTCACCCATACCTATAAGAAGCAAAAAAGAAAAATTAACAACTAATGGTATAACCGTGTGAGGTAGGTGGGTTAGGTGTTCTTACTACACTTTACATATGAGAAAACTAAGCTAAGGAAGTTAGGTGGCAGCAAAGTAACAAAGCAGGGAGTCCAGTACACGACTTAATTCCAAATTCCATGCTAACTATAACACCTTGAGACATTAGCAAGGTTTTACTGCCATGACAGCTGTTACTACTACAACCACATATTTTTGTACTGTACTCTAAAACTTTTCCAAAGAATTTTCTGTCATATATCTCAATTTACCACTCTCACCACAGAAAGTAGATAACCACCATGTCTACTTTACAAGTGAAGAAGATAAGTCATAGAAGAAAACGATTTTCCTAAATTAGTGAGGGCAGAATTAAAATCTTAACCTGTCCCAAAGAGTCACACTATTTCTTGGAGATTCTTCTGAATCCCCACCACTGTACATACCAAGAAGTTTGCTGATGAAAGGTTGTGTTTTGAAAGGTTCAAAGTCATCTATATGTTCCCCTGTACCAATGAAAATAATTGGACTTTTTGTGGCAGCAACTCTGCAAAAAAAAAAGAAAAGAAAACATAAAATAACCTTTAAAAAAAACCTATAAATTTCAAGCAGATCTGGAATTTGAAGTGAATCTGCCTTCGAAGCTAATTAGACAAAAGTACAAAATTCAAGTTTCTTTTCACTAGTTAAAACAAAGAGGCACCAAAATTCTGTTTCTATAGACATTTCTTCTGTAAACCCTATTAAGTCTATTGTTGAATATATTTTAAGTGAGCAATAAGAAAGCCATAAACCCACACAAACACCCTATAATTCCAAGACACAGAACTACAGCATCAATGATACTTACGCACTGAGTGCACCACCGCCTTTTGCATGACCGTCAAGTTTTGTCACTATTACTGAGGCTACATCTACTTTATCTTTAAAAGCCTTAGCCTGGGCTTCACAAGCCTGTCCGATGGAGGCATCCATTACATAAACAATGTTATCAGGTTGCTAGAAAGTTTAAATAGAAAAATATATATTTTTACTGATCTTAAGCAAATGTCATCATTAGATGCTATAAAACAATATTTACTATAGGCACTTATTCAATCAATAAATACTTGTTGAGGGAGTACTGTATATTATTATGTACCATCTAGGTCTTGAGGTCAAAAAGATAAATAAAATTCTTGCCCTCATGAAACTTACATTCTAATTAGAGGAGACAGATAAACAGATAAATAAACATTTCACATGTACAACAACTAAAATGGAATACAGATTATTCATTTTGAGGTGTGGTAGGTATCTTTTGGTAGGGTAGTAGGAGAAAGTCTCTCTGGACCTAATGTTTGAGCTGAAGCCTGAATAAACAGAAAAAAAGTTATGCAAAGATCTAAAAGAATGGCATTCTAGGCAAAGAAACAGCAAAAGCAAATCAGAAAAAATGTAAAGTAGAAGAGTGTACAGTATACTGAAACCAAAATGCATGAAACAGATTAAGAGTATTTCCAGTAGAACTGCCAACTTAACAACATAACTAAAAAGAAACTTATCAGCATTAACCACTAACCAAAGAATTGCTGCACCCCAAGGACAACAGATAAGTTCCTAATATATGCAGCAGATATCTATAAACTGCTTCTTCTCCAAGTTATTTCCATCATAATTATAAAGACACATTAAATGATTATTATTTTTAAATACTTCATTTTGAAAAACTTTCAAAATTCATCTAAAGAAAATATTTCCAACTGCATTTAAAAAATTTGCAGAAAGAAAATTCAACAGACATTAAAAATTCATTCTTAATTTTTTGTTTGTTATTTTTTCTTATACAAACTGATAGGATGACTGAGAAATTATTTTTTGATACTTACTCATGAAAATTTCATATTTAATGGTAACTAAAACATGATGAGATTAAACCCTTACCGTACAGATACAAGTGCCCAAAACAGAAATAAATTACTTGGATTCGGCCTTACTGGCAAGGAGTAATTTATATTGGTCATATACTCAACCAGATTTTATAACTAAATTAGCCAAAGTCCTAATAATGGTGTTACACTGAAATAGTGTTACACTGAAAGCTACTTACTATAGCATTAGCAACTTGAAGCATTTCTTCAAACAAAGAGTCTTCTTGTTTGTGTCGGCCACTTGTATCAACAATAATAATTTCAAAATTTTCATTTTTGAATTTCTCCACTCCTTCAGAAGCAATGATAACAGGATCCATTTCCGTATAGCTATTTAACATGAACAAGTGATTTAACAACAAGCACAACACCAAAACTTCCAAATACTATTAATTTGGAAATTGTTAGTGTACCTTTATTCTGAAAATGATTTAGAAAAATAAATCATAATAAGTATTAGATATAGAATCTGCTTCTAGGGCAGCATGAAGCATTATCCAATTTTCCAATTACAAAACCTTGCATGAATCTTGTTTTGCGGGAAACAATGCTGAGTGAGTTGTTTCCCTCAAAATTAATTTTTACATATTCTTTAATAACTAAACTCATATTTCACAGTGTTTCACACCTGTCTTTCCTTTTATTTTTATTTTTTGAGTTGGATCTCTCGTCTCACTCTGTCACCCAGGCTTAGTGCAGTTGCAAGATCACGACTCACCGCAGCTTTAATCTCCTGGGCTTAGATCATTCTTCTGCCTCAGCCTCCCAAGTAGTTGGGACTACAGGTGTGCACCATCACATCCCACTAATTTTTTGATATTTTGTAGAGACAAGGTCTCACTATGTGGCCCAGGCTGGTCTTGGAACTCCTAGGCTCAAGCAATCCTCCAGCTTCAGTCTCCTAAAGTACTGGGATTGTAGGCATGTGCCGCCATACATGGCTGCTTTTCCATTTAATATTCTTTTGCAAGCATTTTATACCACCAAACAATATTATTGTAAAACAGAACTACTAGTTATACAGCATTCTCTCAAGTGGCTATATTATCATTTATCAAATAAATGTCCTATTATTGGACATTCAATGTTTTTCCAATTTTTTATATTAAAAATGTAGTCAATATCAACAATACATAAATGTCTTTTCTTCAAAACTGTGTTATAAACACTCTTACAGGTTGAATTTGGATCAAATGGCATCACCAATTAAGGCTTTTTACTTTTAAAAAGAAAGTATCAGTCACAAGTTAATTTCACCACATTTTCAGAAACCCTGATAAAAATCCTTGTCAACCTGAAAATCAAGAAATGAGATCACATTTTAATTTGTATTCTATTTTTGCCCCCATTCTTCTTAGTAGTAATTTTTTAATATATAGACCAATATTGTCAAACAAAAAGATATAATGTTAAAAAAAGTGTTTTTCTGCTTTTAAGAACTATCTTTTCCTGTTGAAGTAAGAGCTACCACCAAAAAAATCAGGTAGAGATATGCTTAATAAGAATATGTATAAAGTAGCTGGGCCTGGTAGCATGCGCATGTATTTCTGACTACTTGGAAGGCTGAAGCGGAAGGATCACTGGAGTCCAGCAGGTCGATGTTGGGGTGGCTGGTGAGCGTACCACTGCACTCCAGCCTGGGTGACAGAGTGAGACTCCAACTCAAAAAAGAAAAAAGAATATGTATGAGATTTATATGAAGAAAATTACTATACTTAAAGATATAAGAAATTTTTTAACAAAAAAAATTCCTAAATGAAGCTACACAAATATAGTAAGCAAGTCAATTCTACCCGATTTTAGTTGGATTCTGTGTAATTCCAATTAAAATCTTGAAATGATTTTTCTTTTTGAAACTTAATAAAGACTTCTAAAATTTATCTGGGAAAACAAGCAGGTAAGAACAGACAAGAGGCTGGGTGTGGTACTGGGATTACAGGCTTAAGTCTGTAATCCCAGCACTTTGGAAGGCCGAGGTGAGAGGACTGCCTAAACCCATGTGTTCAAGACCAGCCTAGGCAACTTGGTGAGACCTTGTCTCTACAATATATCAACAACAACAAAAAAATTAGCCAGGTGTGGTAGCACATGCCTGTATTTCTGGCTACTTGGAAGGCTGAGGTAGAAGGATCGCCTGAAACCAGTGGGCTGATGCTGGGGTGGCCGTGAGTGTGCCACTAAACTCCAGCCTGGGCAACAGAGTGAGACTCTGACTCAAAAAAAAAAAAAAAGAATAGACAAGAAAATGCTGAAAAAGATGACAGGGTACCATCATTATTTTAAAATACAATAAAGATACGATTAAAATTTATAAATATGCAAAAAATACAATCAATGATGTTCATAATTAAGATACACACAATAGAATACAATGATGCCATTAAAAAAGAAGTACCTTAAACGATGTATACTATTCATCCCAAAATTATTAAGATCCCATGTTCTTATTTTTTGGAGTCGGAGTCTCACTCTGTCGCCCAGACTGAAGTGCAGTGGCCGCTCCCGGCCACCGCA
>NW_007258430.1:445647-469738 GCF_000164805.1 Carlito syrichta
TTTTTTGATTTATTGTAGAGATGAGGTCTCGCTGCCCAGGCGGGTCTTGAACACGCAGGCTCAGGCAATCCACTCACCTCAGCCTCCCAAACAAGCGGGATTACAGGCTGAGCCACTGAGCCCAGCTTCAGATCCCATTTTCAATGAACCCTATATAGTGGTATATTTACATACAATGAACGTACCATTTTAAGTGTTCCTTTTGATGAGTTTTAAAGAATATACACAACCCATATAACCACTACTACAGTAATCAAAGTATAAAACACCGACAGAGCCCATTTTAACTTAAAATAATCTATCCCTATGTATGCACTTGTATGTCCATTCATTTGTAAAGATATTGAAAAATACATGAATGAGCCAGGCTTGGTGGCTTAGCCTGTAATCCCGTGCCTTGGGAGGCTGAGGTGAGTGGATTGCCTGAGTCCGCGGGTTCGAGACCCACCTGGACAACTTGGTGAGACCTCATCTCTACAATAAATCAAAAATTAGCTGGGCGTGGTAGTGCACGCCTGTAGTTCCAGCTACTTGGAAGGCTGAGGCAGAAGGATCGCCAGAGCCCAGTAGATCGAGGCTGCAGTGGCTGAGAGCGGCCACTGCACTCCAGTCTGGGCGACAGAGTGAGACTCCAACTCAAAAAAAAAAAAAAAAGAAAAATACATGAATGAATACACTCAAAACTGGCAGGTAGGAGGTACAAAGTGTTGGTGCTTTCATCTTTTTTTTTCCTAGTGATGCAGTCTTGCTTTGTTACCCAAGCCTTGAACTCCTGGCCTTAGGTGATTCTCCTGCCTTAGCTCCTAAGCAGCTGGGACTACAGGCATGTGCTATCATGCCCGGCTCTTTAAAATTGTTTGTTAAACTGGGTGCAAGGGCGCAAGCCTGTAATCCCAGCTAGTCAGGAGGCTGAGGTTGGAAGATCAGGAGTTCGAGATTAGTCTTATCAACATAGTGAGACCCCCCTCTCTAAAAAATCTAAAGAAATAGTAAATTAAAAAGTAAAGAAAATTAGTCCAGCATACTGGCAAGTGCCTGCTGTCTCAGCTACTTAGAAGGCTGAGGCAGGAGGATCGCTTGAATCCAGTTTGAGGCTGCAATAAGCTGTGATGGCACCACTATACTCCAGCCTGGGCAACTGAGCGAGACTCTGTCTCTAAAATAAGTAAATAAATGAAATCAAAGAGTTTTATTAAAAGTGAAGATATTTTTTAGAAACAGTACAAATGATAATATAACAAACATTGTTGTATCTACTGCCTAAAAAAAGTTGATTATCTATATTAATATATACTCCAGATTTAAAATTTTAACATTCAAGAAATAGCTCAGGACCCTTCCTAACTCCATTCCCTTCCTCCCTATTTTTTTTTCTTTTGACTCAGGGTTTTACTCTGTCACTCAGGCTGGAGTGCTGTGTCATCATCATGGCTTACTGCAGCCTCAACCTCCTAGGCTAAGGCGATATTTCCACCTCAGTCTCCGAGTAGCTGGGACTACAGGCACATTCCACCATATCTGGCTAATTTTTTAATTTTTTGTAGAGATGAAGTCTTGCTATGTTGCCTAGGCTGGTCTCAAACTCTTGGGCTCAAGCAACCCTCCGACCTTGGCCTCCCAAAGTGCTAGGATTACAGGTGTGAGCCATTGTGCCCAGTCAGTCTTTTGGCCAGCCAAAAAGCAGAATGCCTTCTAAATAAGTCCCTCAACTAAGTCCTTCTAAATTCAATTAGACTCTATTCTTTGAATTAGTCATTCTAACAGGTACAGACTACCTAAAAGAACAACAGTGTATTAAGTGAGAGACAACAATGATCAGAAATATCTCTGAGATAACTAGAGATTGTAAACCATTTTAGATGATCAAACACAAATGTTTTTAAATGATATATTAAGGAAACTATAGAATTCGCCAATGTGTATTTAATTATAGAATGTTTCAGATTGATTAGAAACAGAGAAACAGAAAGAAGTAGGAGAGTATGCCAGGCAGGAAGATAAGCATAGGCAGAGTCATGAACTAAATAATGTCCACTCTGATCTACCAGGCTGGATCAGAAGGGTCATGGTGTATATTATTAAAATTCTTTTACTTATTTATTATTCTTTTTTTTTTTTTTTTTTTGAGGCGAGGTCTCACTCTGTCTTTCATCCAGGCTAGAGTGAGTAGCATGGTCATGGCTCATGCAACCTCGACCTCCTGGGCTCAGGCAATCCTTACACCTTAGCCTCCCAAGGAGTAGGACCACAGGTGCATGCTACCATGTCCAGCTAATTTTTTTATCTTTGTAGAGATGAGGTTTCACTATGTTGTCTAGGCTGGCCTTGAACTCTTAGGTTCAAGCAATCCTCCTGCATCAGCCTCCCAAAGTGCTGAGAGTACTGGTGTGAGTTACTGTACTCAGTCAAAAATAATGTATAAATGTATTAATAAATCTATAAACTTAAATTAACTTATTAAATACATCCTATTTTGTCCCAGAAAGGATTTAGTTATGTTAAAATGTAACCAGATAGCATAAAATAAAAAAGTAAGACAGACAAAATGAGGCATTATGAGTATCAAAATAAAAAACAGTAACCTACCTTCCATAAAATGGAATTCTCGCTTTGGTTGCATTCTGTTTTAGTTGGTCAAAAGCCCCTAGGAGATAAAGAGTTCATGAATCCTCAAACTTGAAAATAAAATTACAGAAAACAATTTTCAAATTTCAACACAATTACCTGCTCTGAATGTGTCTGCGCATATCAAACAGGTTTTCCAGCCTTTCCTCTGGTAAAAATATGCTAACTGAGAAAGGAAGGTTCAGAAAACATGATATCATAGGCATAACAAACTGTCATATATAAGAGTTTACATTTTGTCATTTAGTAGCATTCAAAGGATATATAATGACTAAGCAGCAAATGATCATAGTCAAAAATGTTTACTATTGTTAATTAAAAACAAACAATAACAAAACTTTCTAACAATAATCTTGTGTTCTTTTTCCCCCCTAAACTGTAACACAGTTGAACTGGAAAATAAATCTGGTAACAATGTTGAGGCACCCAATTCTGGAGGAAGGGATGGTATACTGAATTAAAAATTAGCATACACATCTAAGATCTATACTTGGTGGGAACCTAAAAAAAGTCTTGAGCTATAAAAGGTAAACTCTATGTTCTTTTCTCCAAAAATCATACTCACTTCCTTAAAGGACAGGAATTATCTTTTTTTAAATAAAAGAAATAGCATAGTTATATAGATGCCTACTGTTCTTTTTTTTTTTTTTGAGTTGGAGTCTCACTCTGTCGCCCAGACTGGAGTGCAGTGGCCGCTCCCGGCCACCGCAGCCTGGACCTGCTGGGCTCCGGCGATCCTTCCGCCTCAGCCTTCCGAGTAGCTGGAATTACAGGTATGCGCTACCATGCCCAGCTGATTTTTTGATTTATTGTAGAGATGAGGTCTCGCTGCCCAGGCGGGTATTGAACCCGCGGGCTCAGGCAATCCACTCACCTCAGCCTCCCAAAGGCGCGGGATTACAGGCTGAGCCACCGAGCCCGGCTGCCTACTGTTCTTAAAAAAGCAATCACAAGAAACAATGAAATTCTTTCTTCTTATCCTATAAAAAACTATTACAAAAACATAACAGATATATTGAGTACCATAAAATGTTAAAGCAACAGTATTATGAAGCCTGGTTTTAACATAAAATGTGATTTATACAAGTCTATCTTCTATATGACTTTTTAAAATCAAGTTTAACTTACCTTTGAACATGTTGTTGTTTTACCACTCCCTTGCAATCCAACAAACATAATCACATTCTGTTTTCCTTTAGTGGGTGTCCATGCCTTAACTCCAGGGTCTACAAGCTACATACCAAAAATAAAATAAAATCTGGTTAACATATGCTTACATTAAAACCCCTTCCCCCACAACTTTTAAATTATGAAAATTATTTAAGGACATTTTTTATATCAAATAAATCATAATGCTACCCCCTTCTAATACAACTCTACTATTTTTTGTACACCCAGAGTGAAATTTAAGAACATAAAATAATGCATTGCGAAGTATAATCAAGCCTATACTCCCAAGCCAATTCAGGGGTAAGGACCTCAAAATGTTTTAGAACAAGCTAGAGGGTAAAATAAAATGTGAGATCAAGTTTGAGCCATAGGAGCAATCCACATCAGTACCGCAAAAATGTAATACAAAAATATATGTGCAGACCACATATGAATTTTAAAACTTCTAACAGTAACATTAAAAATAAATAAATAAACATAATCCCAGCACTTTGGGAGGCCAAGGCAGAAGGACTGCTTGAGGCCAGTAGTTTGAGATCAGTCTGGGCAAATAGTGAGACCATGACTCTACGAAAAAAAAAAAATTAGCCTGGCATGGTGGTGCATACTTGTAGTATCAGTTATTTAAGAAGCTGATGTGGAATGATTGCTTGAGCCCAGGAGTTTAAGGTTACGGTAAGCTTTGATCACACTACTATACTCCAGCATGGGAGACAAAGCTAAATTCTGTCTCTAAAAATAAATGACATAACATAAAATAACATAAATAAAATAAAATAAATTTTATATATATGTAGCATTATTTTACTACAAGTTTGTGATGGTAAAGAGTACAATGACTACTAGTATAGTTTAGTACCACTACCTTAATTCATGCTAGGGAGTTCTACCCACTATTACTTTTGAACTATCAGAGCAAACATCAACACAGTAAAAAAGTTAAATAGTGTCTTAGTATTATTATGAAAATAATTTTGACTTTGCTTTGTATACCATTGCTCTAGACCATAGCTTCTGAGTATAAAAATCAGTCTTATTTCTCTCTCCTGTCAGCAGCTTTCAGCATATTGCCTAGAACAAAGCAGGTACTCAATAAACGCTTTTTAATTTTTTTTTTTGAGTCAGTGTCTCTCTCTGTCACTCAGGCTGGAGTGCAGTGGCATGATCATAGCTCACTGCAACCTAGACCTCATGAGCTCAGGAGATCCTTCCACCTCAGCCTCCCATATAACTGGGACTATAAGTGCGTTCACCACACACAGCTAATTTTATTTTATTTTTTAGAAACAAGGTCTTACTATGTTGCCTAGGCTGGTCTTGAACTCCTGAGCTCAAGGGATCCTCCTGCCTCAGCCTCCCAAAGTGCTGTGATTACAGGCAAAAGTCATCATGCCCCACCAATAAATGCTTTTTAACAAAGCACTTGATATTCCAGAAATGCTGATAGATAACAAATCTAACAAAAAAAATTTCCACTCACCCTGTGCTGACCTCAGGTGCTAGATGAAAAGCAATCTGGAAATAATTCAAGGATTCCTACACAAGGAATTTGGAGATCAGACTTGGGTCTGTCACTAACTAGCTGTCTCACTTTTTCAACTGTAATCTGAGACATAAGAACACTATACACTCTCTGACCTCTTTTAGGTCTGAAGTTTTTAAAATTATTATTATTAATTAGTTGAGTAGATCAAACTGAGATAACATAACTATCTGAGACACTGGACATTTTCAAAACACCTACCAGTGCGGTTGGTACCAAAAGAATAAATGAAAATATTCGTACAATGTAAGAAAAATCATTTTAGACCACTAGCAGGAATCTATTGGTCTAAAAAAATTTTTTAACAAATTTTTCCCTTTTTTTCCTACCACTGGACCAATACATATTTTTTAAAGCTATAAGATTTTCACCATAATTTTCATGACAACATCAACAATAAAGTGAGGCAGGGCAACAGGCCATATTTACTACTTGAAAATAAAATTTCACTAATCCAAAATTGTTCATAATCTAGGCAAGAGTTGAGACATTTGTTTTTTTCAAAGGGACTTCTTTATACAATGAACAGTATAGAAAAGATTACTTGCCAAGTGTGACTTTCCTGTATAAAAGTAGGACCACAGCTGGGCTCGGTGGCTCAGCCTGTAATCCCGCGACTTTGGGAGGCTGAGGTGAGTGGATTGCCTGAGCCCGCGGGTTCGAGATCCACCTGGGCAGCGAGACCTCATCTCTACAATAAATCAAAAAATCAGCCGGGCATGGTAGCGCATGCCTGTAATTCCGGCTACTCGGAAGGCTGAGGTGGAAGGATCGCCGGAGCCCAGCAGGTCGAGGCTGTGGTGGCCGGGAGCGGCCACTGCACTCCAGTCTGGGCGACAGAGTGAGACTCCAACTCAAAAAAAAAAAAAAAAAAAGTAGGACCACAACTGGGTAATACTTGATATAAAAAGAGAAAAAACTCAGAGAGGTCCTTCCATTAATTAATTTGCAGTGAAATTTTACTCTTTGTATCTTGGCTTTGGTATCTTTTGCAGGAATAGTATTGGCCCTCATATCTGCACTCAAAGTTGAAAATAAAAATAAACCGCTTTAGAAAACTTAATAATCTTTTAATATTTTAATACAGATGAGTATTCCATAAAATCATGTTAAAAAGGAATCTGAAATAATAATTGTTTGCAGTGCTATATCCACTGAGTTTACAGAGTCACAGCACAATCTTGATATACTTTTACCTTCACAAGTTCTTTAAATACAGCATGCTGAATCATTTTTCTTTTGTTAAGACCAGATGCCATCTCTTCAAGATCAATAGCAGATCTTCACGATGGTGGTGATTGGGGTAGGGAGGAGAAAAGTCAGTTAAAACACTCTTTAAAAAAGAAGCTTTTGCCCCGAAGAATGTAAGACTATTCAATCATTCTTAGTCTTTCAATTAACATGCATATAATTAGATACTTAAGTCTAAACCATAAAAATTTTTAACCATGAAATCTTTGAAGATTTTAGTTAGCTTAAAAGTATAAATATTAACTTGTCCTGATATCACTGCAAAGTACTAACTTTATTTTTTTTTGTAGCTTATATATTTTATGTATCTTCACAAATAGAAAACAAGACTACTTTCTCTAGTTCTAAATGCTTAAAAATGATAGGAGTCCCACATTTAGTCGCAGTCTAATAATAAAAAAAGGAAAATTGTCTGGAGCATAATAAGGGCTGGGATTCAACCAATTAATCCATATAAAGCCTGCCATTGTTCTATGTATCCTGCCCAATCAGTGCCTCTCCCAATAATGCAATAACTAAGATCACAAATTACTTCTTCATTCAAATACAGAATAGAGAAACCAAAAGAGAATACAATTAACGAAGGCGGTTGATTACTATCTTCTTAAGCCTGAAGAGAATAAAATGGCACCACTTTTCTGTGAATTGTTAAAAGGTTTTTATACCATATACAATTGAATTCATTCAAATAAAGGATTAGTAAAACAGAAAATATCTATAATTAAGTGAAAGGCACAGGTAGTTTATTTTATTTATTTATTTTTGAATTGGAGTCTCACTATTGTCACCCAGACTAGAGTGCAGTGGCACAATCACATCTCACCACAGCCTCACCCTCCTGGGCTCAGGTGATCCTTCTGCCTCAGTCTTCTGAGTAGCTGGACTATAGGCATATACACACAAGTCCAGCTTATTTTTTGATTTTTTGTAAAGATGAGGTCTCGCTATACCCAGGTTGGTCTCAAACTCCTTGGCTCAAGCAATTCCGTCTTGGCCTCCCAAGTGCTGGAATTACAGAAGTGAGCCACTATGCCTGGTCATTTATTCTTTGAACCATCCTATGGAAACATGCTACACATGCAGTCTTCCAACATATAAGCTTCTGATGTAGCACTTTTCCAGTGCTTCATAGCAGAAATGATTCATAATGCAGCAAACTCTTCTAGTTAGCTCCTCATCCCAGTAAATTAAACTTAGTTCTGCCCATTTTTTTAACCTACTTAATTTAACTTACTTAACATTTTCTCTTAGTTGCTTCACTAGTTTAATATTAACATCTGCTTCCAATAATGCTGTACATACTTCTTTTAGCATAGCATTTAGTACCTGAAAATAAATAAATAAATACATTTAAAGCACCCAGTATATCATTTCAATTACATAAAAATAATGGTTGATCAGTTATCATAGACTACTATAGCTTAATAAAGATAAAACAATACCATGCAACCAGGGAAAAAAGTTTTTCGGCTAGTTTAGAAAAATACTCATATTAAGTGTCCAGTTATTTTGTCAAAATAACATATCTCATTTAGTTTTATATAACCAAGTATTAATTACTACAATTTTATTCTTATGTTAAAATAATAATACAATAATATCCAAGCCAAAAAAAGTCACTATATAATAGAGTTGCCTGTGATGTTTTCTATGACAATGAAGAGCTCTTATTGTTAATATATAGTGGTATATAGTCACAATATCTGCTTTTCTTAACTGCCCAACCATGGATTAACAAGTGACAGAAGAAAAATTACCCAGTCTTATCATTTCTACTAAGAGCAGAAGAATAAAAAAAATTGGAAAGAAAGCTATCCTCCAGTAATAACTCACTAACGTCATCACACATCTGTTGAATAGCAAAGTACTGTAGCTGGAAAGGTCAGAACCTATAAAGTCTTAAGAAAAGATGAAGCTTTAGCCTCTCATGTATGTAAGTGTTCACACAATAGAATGTAAGCTTTATGAGGGAAAGAATTTTAGTCTACTTTGTTCACTGCTATATCCCTGGTACTAGCAAAAATGCAGGCCTTCAAATACTTCTTAAACGAATTATTTCATTCATCTCCTTCTATACACCCTATAGAAGCTTATCAGTTTTCTTTATCCCTCATTAAAGGGGTCTGATAAAACTGGAACTGAGGCCACACTCATCTAGAGTGTAGGCTCGCTTCCTGTCTGTGGGAAGTGAACCATTCTTAAATAAATCTTTTCTTCTTTCACCTCTTTGTGTGTTACAAATCTTTGCCATTACTCAGATCTCTGGTTACCAGCATGCACCTCCGGCACACCGGCTCCAGCGGTGCTGTGCCCCTCCCCATCCATCCATCCACCCTCACCCTATCTGTACCCTAAGATTTACTGGAGGTCCCACCGAGATTTTCTCTCTCTCTCCTTCTTTTCCTTCTTTATTTCCTAACTGGTGACCCTCTGTGGACTGTGTTGGAACCTGATGGCAAATAAAAGCTCTGGCTGAGGCTACCCTTTAAGTGTGCTGGAAAGTCCCAGGGAAAAACATCAGACTGCTGCAGCCCGAGATAGGGTGAGGGACTAAGGTTAACTCTTTACTTCCTTCTAGCCAAGATTTCTGAGTTTCCCTGTGGACCAGGCTGGATCTTGGAGGACAACTGACAGTCTTTGCCTAGGGCTACTCCCTAGGGAGGCAAGAAGGTCCCCAAAGGAAAGTTTGGACTGCCAGCTTGGTTTCTTTGCTCTTTTCTGGTTGGCAAAGTGACTCCATGAAGGACCCTGTAACTCCAAAAGCTGCCTGAAACCCAGACTTCTCAAACATGACCAGTATCAACCCATTGTATACTCAGTGCATGGTGACCAGGACCCCCCTCAGAGTTTTCTGTCCAGAATTCCTGATGCCAGGGTCTCCAAGACATTTGCAGGTGGTCAACAAGGAAGTCTACTGACTGCAACATCTCCAGGGGAAAGGATTTAAGCCAGGGCTCAGGGGGCTATGGGGCCACACTCATCTAGAGTGTAGGCCCGCTTCTTCTCTGTGGGAAGTGAAACTTTCTTAAATAAATCTTTTCTTCTTTCAAAAAAAAGACTGGAACTGATTTTTCACTAGAGGGGTTTCTCCTTGTTAATTCACTAACAGCACAGTCCCAAGAACAGAGAAGCTGCCAATTCATGCAACAGTTGTTATTCTGCTTTTCATGGAGCACTTCCCCCTGGTTTCCTTCTTTCTCTATTATAAACATAAGGGCTACCCAACAGGGCAACTGCTTGGAAAGCTGTTGTTTTATTTATTCTGAATTACAAGACAAAACAATGGCTTATGTTCTAATTTATTATTTAATAAGGATTATTGGAAAAAGCCCTGGGTGAAGAATTAGGGGAAAATAAGATTCTAATCCTGGTTCCTCCAATAAGTAAACACATAAAATGGACTTTCTGTTCCTACTGATTAAGAGGGTGGACTAGGTGCTAAGATGGTCTCAAAATTATTTAATTCCATTAGCTTATTAAAGTGTTGAGATCAAATTCTGTATTATAATTTTTTTCTAACTTCCAAGTTAGAGCATTCATTTGAACCTTAAAACCTTTTTCTAAGGTAAATGCTGTTTTCCCATTTTATACATTAATAAATCTAAGGTTGGCTTGTCCAAATTTCTATCTTACAATTACTAAATAGCTAAAGAGGGACACTAGCCAACGTTCTCTAACATCAAATTCAGTACTTTTTCCACTGTTAATACAAAATATAAAGCATACTTGTGAACTGTAATCATCTTTTTCAATTAAAAAGGCATTAAGATACAATCTGTAGGGGGAAAAAAATGAGAGAAAGAAATATCTGAAAACAATATAGCCAGGAAGAAATGTATTTCAGATAAGACTTAAGGAGTCAGCTTACAAAATCCAAAAGACTAAGTGATGATTTCAAAGAAAATGAATCAAAGTATATAAGATGAAAACATAACGATTCAGAATAAGAATGCTAAATAAAAGTCACAGAGAGACAGTCAGATAAGCACGTGCCTAGTCATGAAAAAAGAAGCAGGAAAATGAAATTTTAGGTCTACATTAAGAGAGAAAGCAAAAGTAGATTTCCAGATTTAAATGTATGTATTTGGACATATAAGTTAAGGTCATTTTTGTTTTGGGGTTTTTCTGGGGAAATTCTTTACAGAAAATTAATGTACTAGTAAGGTAGTTGATTTCTCAATTAAAAAAACACTACTTGCTGTATCTGGTTTTAGATTTTTCCCTACAAGTATTAAATCTACATCAAAATAAATATAAAAACAGAAATTTCTTATAATCCATCTCTCCTTTGCTAGTGATGAGACACAATCATATATATTTCAAATAATATTTTACATACCTCTTCATTGATAATGGTGGCATTGCTCAATGAGCGTAATGCTGATGTTATTTTTCTTCCAAGGTCTGCTAGAACCATCTTGAAGGCTTTAAATTGTTCTTACAAAGAACTCTAGAAAGGAAAAATACTAAATGAAAACATTTTTAAACAATCAATTTCATTTCCCATGATGGAAGACATCTAAAGAGAATATTTAAGTTCAAATTAACAAAGTCTAGTGTTTAGATACTGTAATTTCAGCTTTCTTTTTTTTGTATGTTTTTTGTTTTTTTTGAGTTGGAGTCTCACTCAGTCGCCCAGACCGGAGTGCAGTGGCCGCTCCCGGCCACCGCAGCCTCGACCTGCTGGGCTCCGGCAATCCTTCCGCCTCAGCCTTCCAAGTAGCTGGAACTACAGGTGTGCACTACCACGCCCGGCTAATTTTTTTTTTTTTTTTTTTTGATTTATTGTAGAAATGAAGTCTTGCCAAATTGCCCAGGCAGGTCTCGAACCCGCAGGCTCAGGCAATTCACTCACCTCGGCCTCTCAAAGTGTGGGATTACAGGCTGAGCCACCAAACCCGGCCCAATTTCAGCTTTCTACAGCCTCAACCTGTGTTTCAATATAGTCATGTCACAAAGATAAAACTGCCACTTGGTTATTATGCTTTATGTTTGAATACCTAATTGGAATCTTGTTTATTAATCAGCAAATTAAACATGCTAAATAATATCCTTTGAAGAAATAATGACATAATCCCAAATTTAATATGTCCTTTTTTGGCATAATATATATGAATACAAATAACTGAATGATGTGTCATGTAAATTTTCTTTTTAAAGTAGGATTTATTGAGAGGACACAAGAGCTCCCAGAGGGAGGGGACCCAAGGGGATTGCCCTGCATCATGTACATTTTTAAACGGAAAGAAAAAAAGTGAAATCTCCAGGAATATTGCCCAATTTTCCATATTAAAGGACTCTGTAGAAAATAGAAAAATCAATCTTAAAGTTTATATGGAACCAGAAAAGAACCCAAATAGCCAAAGCAAAAAGAACAATTGTGGAGGCATCACACTGCCTGACTTCAAATTATACTGTAAGTATAGTAACTAAAACAGTATGGTAGTGATAAAAGAATAGACAGATTAACCAATGGAACAGAATAGACAACCCAGAAATAAAACCCCATTTCTACAACCAATCGATCTGAGGCAAAGTTGACAAAAATAAACAATGAAGAAAGGGCACCCTATTCAGTAAATGGCAATGGGAAACTGGCTAACCATATGTAGAAAGATGAAACCGAATCCTATTTCTCACCGTATACAAAAATTAACTCAAGATGAATCAAACACTTACATATAAGACCTGAAACTATAAAAAATCCTAGAAAAAACCTAGGAAACACTCTTCTGGACACTGGCCTAGGTAAAGAATTCATAACAAAGACCCCAAAAGCAACTGCAATAAAAACTAAAATAAGCCGGGCTTGGTGGCTCAGCCTGTAATCCTGCGCCTTTGGGAGGCTGAGGTGAGTGGATTGCCTGAGCCCGCGGGTTCGAGACCCGCCTGGGCAACTTGGCGAGACCTCTTCTCTACAATAAATCAAAAATTAGCTGGGCGTGGTAGCGTGCGCCTGTAGTCCCAGCTACTCGGAAGGCTGAGGCGGAAGGATCGCCAGAGCCCAGCAGGTCGAGGCTGCAGTGGCCGGGAGCGGCCACTGCGCTCCGTTCTGGGCGACAGAGTGAGACTCCAGCTCAAAAAAAAAAAAACTAAAATAGACAAATAGGACTTAATTAAACTAAAAAACTTCTGCACAGCAAAGAAATAATCAAGAGTGAACAGAAATTACTGACTGGGAGAAAATATTGGCTAATTATGCCTCAAAGGGCTAATATCCAGAATCTACAAGAAATTCAAACAACTCAACACACAAAAAATAAATAACTCCATCAAAAAGTAGGCAAAGGACACTTCTCAAGAGAAAACAAACAAGCAGCCAACAAATATATGAAAAAATGCGCAGCCGGGCAGTGGCTCAAGCCTGTAAGCCCAGCAGTTTGGAAGGCCGAGGTGGGGGGATTGCCTGAGCCCACAGTTTCGAGAACAGCCAGGGCAACTTGGTGAGACCTTATTTCTACAATAAATAAAAAAATTAGCCAGGTGTCATAGCATGTGCCTGTAGTTCCAGTTACTTAGAAGGCTGAGGCGGAAGAATCGCTTGAGCCCAGCAGGTTGATGCTGGGGTGGCCATGAGCGTGCCACTGCACTCCAGCCTGGGTGACAGAGTGAGACTCCAACTCAAAAGAAGAAAAAAGAAAAAATGCTCAATATCGCCAATCAGTAGAGAAATGCAAATTAAAACCATAATGAGATATCACCCACACCAGTCAGAATGGCTATTATTAGAAATTCAAAGAACAACAGATGTTGGCACGGTTGCGGAGAAAAGGGAATGCTCATCCACTGTTGGTAGGATTGTAAACTAGTTCAATCTCTACGGAAAACAGTATGAAGATTTCTCAAATAACTAAAAATTGAACTACCATTTGAACCTGCAATTCCATTATTAGGTATCTACCTAAAGGAAAAGAAATCAATATATAAAAAGATACCTGTACATATATGTTCACTGCAGCAGTATTCACAAAAGCAAAACCATGGAATCAACCCAAGTGTCCACTAACAACTGACTGGGTAAAGAAAATGTGGTACATATACACCATAGAATGTTATGCAGCCATAAAAAAGAACGAAATCATGTCCTCTACAGCAACATGGATGGAAGTGGAGATTGTCATCCTAAGTGAACTGACTCAGAAACAATACCAAATACCATGTGTTCTCACTTATATATGGGAGCTAAATGGTCACAAGGATGGAAATAATAGATACTGGGGACACCAATAAGTGGGGAGGTGGAAAGAGGACTTAGGATTCAGAAATGACCTGTGGGGTACAATGTTCACTATCTGGGAAATGTATCACCTGAGATCCAATCCCCATCACTACACAATATGTAATGAACATGCATGTACACCCCAAAATCTAAAATAAAGATCTTTTTAAAAAGGACTCTGCAGACAGGCATGGTAGCTCATGCATGCAGTCTCAGCACTCTGGAAGGCTGAGGTGAAAGGACTGCTTAAGCCCAGGAGTTCAAGACCAGACTAGGCAGCATAGTGAGATCATGTCTTTATTTTAAAAAATAAAATTATTTAAAAAAATTTTTTTAAAGAAAAGAACTCTGTAAACTATTTTGATGCTTGCTCCTAAGTAAAAATTTATTTTAAAAAAGGTTTTAAACAATAAATTTATTAAGTTTTCTAGAACAAAGAAATACAACGGTTGAGTCATTAACTATGTTACAGGCATTATACTGATTCCACATGTGTTATTTTATTTTACTTTTCTAGCCACAAAGGAAAAGAGGTATATTATTACTCTTTACATTTTAAAGCTGTTCTTGATTCCCCAGCTCTAAAATCAGATGACCTCAAAAATACTTTCCAGCTCTAAAATGTTAAGGCTTTAAAAAGTATACAGATGTATCTATTACATGTAAGGATGCAAAGGCTGATTCGTGGATGGTAAACAAGCAAATATGATTTGTAATCCCTGCCCTCAGGATGCTTATCTACTAGCTATTATAGTAAGACAAGGCACTTGAACGAACAGTAAAAAAAATACTAAGAGAGAATTCCTCCCGGGATGGGCAACCCCCTCCGGTCTTCTCCCACAGTGGGAGCTTTTCTGTCCTCTCAATAAATCCTGCTTTAAAAAAAAAAAGAACCAAGGACATCAGCTTTTCCAGCCTTCAAACTCAAACACTGATTCTTCCTGGGTCTCAAGCCTGCTAGTCTTTGGACTGGAAGTATGCCATTGGCTCTCCTAGTTTTTTGTTTGTTTGTTTGTTTGTTTTTGAGTTGGAGTCTCACTCTGTCATCCAGACTGGAGTGCAGTGGCCACTCCCGGCCACCACAGCCTCGACCTGCTGGGCTCTGACGATCCTTCCGCCTCAGCCTTCCAAGTAGCTGGAATTACAGGCGTGCACTACCACACCCGGCTAATGGCTCTCCTAGTTCTTAGACCTTCAGAATCAAACTGGATCTACACCATTGGCTCTCCTGGGTATCCAGTTTACCACCTTATTCTGCAGATCTCAGGATTTGCCAGCCTCCAAAACTGCCTGAGTCAATTCACTGGGGGTACGACATTTTATTGGAAAGACTTAATATGAATTTGGTCCTGAAATATGGGTAGAATTTGGATAAGTGGAGAAGACAAAAGGGAATCTGAGAAAGGTGAAATGACATAAGCAGAAATGAAGACACAGAAAAGTCTGGGATGTACTTAGGTCTTACATATGCACTGTACTTACAGATCCACGGAACAATATTTGAAGGATAGTAAACAAAACATTCTGGTTAGGACAGAGGGCTATATAGTTAGAAGGAAATATAGATTTGAAGGGCTCTGAAAACTAGGCTTAAGGAATATAAATTTTCCAATATAAGCAATATTGGCAGAAAAGTTAATTGTTCAAAACAACTGTTTTGCTAAAACTTTCAAGCTAATATAATCTAACTCAGCCAATCATGATTATCCAAACTAGATCCCTTCTACAGAGTACACAGGAGGGTAAACATAAGAGAAACAAGAAGACAAAATAGCTGACTCATTCACCATAGACAGAGTAGAGAGGTGAGGGGAGTCCGGAAGAGAAAAATGCATTCTAAGATTGATCACTGGCAAAGAGATATCCCAGGTTGAGCTATAAATTAAACACTACACTTACACTCAAGTAAAATTTGGTAATTTAGAATCAGTTACTTGAAGTCATTGAAGGAAATTTGCTTACCGTAAATCTTTTTGACAATTACATGGTTACTTAACCTGAAAAAGTAACTATTTTATGAAAAAAGATCCAGGACCTTTTGTTTCTTATCCCATACTCATTATACTAAATAATTGTCAGACCCTAAGTTAATAGTCTTCATGTAAGAAATAAGATTCAGATGCTTCAATTCACCTCCTTAACCACAGTGGTACCAGGAGTGATATAATCCTATTTATGACACCACAATTAACTTTTTTAGAGATCATGTCACAAAAAGACCATCCTTCATTTTAAAAATAAATTTAACTTCCCATGTTAATTGTTTCTTTTAAAATAAAATTTAAAAACTCTATGAAGTTTTCCAATACACTTTTCCTTATGTAAGTATTTACTGGAAGCATATTTTTATATATTTTTGCCTTAAATAAAAGCCTGCACTTCAGTGGAAGAAAAATAACTTTTAACACCTTTTAATGCTTGTAGCGTTTCCTCTGCATTTCCAAGGATGTGTTTCTGAAAACTCTATGTCAGAATTCTGATCCTCAATGAAGTGTAAGGCACCTCCAAACACACCACACCTACCTGATTTTAATCATACTGCCTCCTTGCTGTTGCTACTGCACATTTCCATCTCAGGACTTTAGTACTAGCTGGCAGGCTCCTTCCCTGGTTGACATCATAGCACTTTCTCTCACCTCCTTCAGATTACTGTCCAGATGTCATTTATCAATGAGGACTCCCGTAATCATGTATTTAAAATTGCAACCTCCCTTCCCCTTATTTTTTCCCATTATTCTGTTATCAACTGACACATGATTTACTAACATTATTTGTGATCTATAATCTCCTTACTGAAAAGTAAGTTGCATGACAGCTCACTGTTTTATCTATCTTCAGTCTTACAGAGTAAATGCTTAATAAAAATGAACCTTTATGAACGAATAAAACAATGTATTTAAGACTTTAGGAAAAAGGCAAGACCAGGGAACCAAAGTCATGAAAAGTATTACAAGTATCTATTAAAGGCCACTAAAACAAACCAATGAAAACAGTTACAAGTCCAAAGAAAATCAATGACCTAGGTAATTGATATTGTACACTTAATATATTCATTTGTCATTACTTATAACTTTGCAGAATTTCTCTATCATGCATTTCCAACAAGATTCTTAAAACTGCAATAAAGAAAGAAAAATTAACCTCACCTTGCTCTAAAGGCACACTAAAATGCAAAACAACTTTTTTCTGTTAATAGCTAACCCTAAATCTTATACTGGAGTAATCTATAATTCAAGCACTCTCAAAATTATGTTGAGTAAACTAAAAGATTTATAGGAATAAATGTGTATATGATAGAATTTCACAAAAGAATAATCTCTACTTAGGGCTTTTAGAAAGGTAACAGATTACTTCACAGTACTTCCTACGGCTTAACATCTATTATCTCATTCCACCCTCATAACAATTTTATGATATAAGCAGGTTTGGGAACAAAACAGTCATTCCCCACCAAAAAAAGCAAAATGACTTCCTACAGTTCTTTTGCCACATAGCCTTACATCCTAGAGTATGAATGATGCATTAAATAATAGGGCTGAATACTCTGTTGGAAAACTGCAGGGACAAATCTTGCTGCTAGACTATAAAAGAATACATCATATTTTGAAAGCAAATATGCATGTTCCTCTTTGTGGAAGAGGAATTACTATGTCCAGAAAGAACTGGTAAGTACCACTGCAATCAGTACAGTATGTACAAAGACTGATCTTGGTCCAAATCATAGGTTCTTCTAACTGGAATCTGACAAGGAGTTGTATAGCCAGTGATGGAAACAAGGTGAAGTTGCCCTAAGTAAGGCAGGTACAGGGCCAAGGATCATACTTACCTGTTGCAGTGCAAAGTACTGGAAAGAACATGGATTCTGGAGGGTGACATACTTGGACAGAAAGTCCAACTCTATTAAATACTAGCTTTGTTACTTTGGGCAAGTTACTTAATCTTTCTAAGCCTCACTTTCCTCATCTGCAATATGGAGATAATACCATTATCAAAGTAGTTACCCTGAAGGGCTGTTGTGAGAATTAAATGAGACAATATGTATAAAATTGTCTGTAGGTACCTAGCATATTAACTATTAACTTTCTTCCTTTCTTAAATGATGCCAAGTAGCTCTCCCTATATTTTCTGGAATATAAGTAAGCTGGAAATTTTCTGAACAACCCTACTAAAGTGCCTGTCCCACCATCCAAAAACCACCCCTGGAATCTTTAACATTTAGTGTCAATTACAAGTATCAGATTATTATTCGATATTAGCTGCATGTCCAAAGAGCTACCTTTCTCTACATTAACAATTATAAATATTCCTGCCAGAACTTTGCCTGATCTGAGGTTATAAAAACAGATTGTAATGATTAGAGATTTCAAACCCTATTACAACAAAATCCCTACAAAAAATTCTTCTAAGTCCTTGTCAAATGACTTGTTAAATCAATTAGGCTCAGGAACTAAATATACAAATATATTATTTTTAGTAAATATACTCAGAAAAACTACTTCTACATAGTACAGTCCGTCCTCTATATCCATGGATTCCACAACCAAAAATTCAACTAACTATTAATAAAAAGTATTTGGAAAAAATTGCATCTATACTGAACACACAAATACTTTTCAATTTTATTTTATTATAGAGACTTGGGGTACAAGTGAGGATTAACTTCATAATTAGCCTGCGTGCAGGTGAAGTTTGGGCTCCTAACTGGCCCTCACTCCCCCTGGTAGCAGACCAGGTATACTTTGTGTTGTCATCTGCCCAACTTCTTTCTCCCTCCCTCCCCTTAGCAGTGCCCAGCAACTGCCAATCTCTCCCTTGTATTAATGTCACTAATGTTCAGGGGCCACTTATGAGTGAGAACATGTGGTATTTAGTTCTTTATTTCTGTGATAGTTCACTTAGTATGATGGTCTCCAACTCTATTCAATTTAATGTGAAGTCCATGATTTTGTTCCTCTTTATAGCTATGTAGTACTCCATCATGTATATATTCACATTTTCTTTATCCAGTCTGCTTTTGACGGACAGTAGGGTTGGTTCCATGTTTTTCCTATTGTGAACAGTGCAGCAATAAACGTGTTTGCAGGTGTCTTTTTTGTTGAACTATTTATGTTCCTCCGGGTATATTCCCCGGAGGGGGATTGCTGGATCATATGGAAGGTAAATTTTTAGTTCTTTTAGGATACATGACACTGCTTTCCATAGAGGCTGAACTAACTTGCACTCCTACCAACAGTGTAGAACCATTACCTTTTCTCCACACCCAAACCAGCACCTATTGTTTTTCAACTTATAAATAATAGCCATCCTTACTGTTGTTAGGTGGTATCTCATTGTAGTTTTGATGTGCATTTCTCTAATGATTGTTACAGCTGAACGATTTTGCATGTGTCTGTTGGCTGTATGTCATCTTTTAAGAAGTATCTAGTTGGCCAGGCTTGGTGGCTCAGCCTGTAATCACAGCAGTTTGGGAGGCCGAGGTAAGAGGATCACCTGAGCCTGTGGGTTCGAGACCAGCTCAGGCAACTTGGCAAGACCTCGTCTCTACAATAAATCAAAAATTAGCCAGGCATGGTAGCGTGCGCCTATAGTTCTGGGAAGGTTGAGGCAGAAGGATTGCGGGAGCCCAGCAGGTCGAGGCTACGGTGGCCATAAGTGTGCCACTGCCCTCCAGCCTGGACAACAGAGTGAGACACTAACTCCAAAAAAAAAAAAAAAGAAGTGTCTAGTCATGCTCTTTGCCCACTTTTTAATGGGGTTGCCTGTTTTGCCCTTTCACTTCATTTAAGTTCCTTGTAGATCCCAGATGTTAGGCTTTTGTCAGCTGTGTAATTTGCAAATATTTTTTTCCCATTCTGTTGGTTGTCTTTCCACTCTATTGATGGTTTCTTTTGCTGTGCAAAAGCTTTTCAGTTTGATGAGGTCCCACCTGTCTTAGTTTTTATGGCATTCGCTTTTGGGGATTTGGTCAAGAATGTATTCCAATGTACTTAAGAGTGTTTCCTATGTTTTCTTCTAATATTCTTAAAGTTTGAGGTTTTACATCTAGGTCTTTGATCCATTTAGAGTTGATTTTTGTATATAGTGATAGTTAGGGGTCCAGTTTCATTCTTCTGCATGTGGCCAGCCAGTTTTCCCAGCACAATGTGCTAAATACGGTCTCCTTTCTCCAGTGGTTGTTACTGATGGCTTTGTCAAAGATGAGTTGGTGAGAAACTGAGTTTTTGCTTCCGGAATCTCTGTCCTGTTCCATTGGTCTATGTGCCTATTCTTGTATCAATACCAGGTATTTTGATTACTATAGCCTTGTAGTAAAGTTTAAAATATGAAAGTGTGCTCAAGTATCATCCACCAAGATCAGGTAAGATTCATTCCTGGAGTGCAGGGCTGGTTCAACATTCACAAGACCATAAACATAATTCAGCACATTAACAGATGTAAAACCAAGAACCACACGATTACATCATTCGACACAGAAAACGCATTTTACAAAATCCAGCATCCCTTCTTGAACAAAAACACTCGAGCATCTAGGCATTGAAGGAACATTTCTCAAAAAAGTAAAAGCCATCTATGATAAACCCACAGTCAACATTTTGCTCAATGGGCAGAAATTAGAAGCATTCCCCCTGAAAATCAGAACAAAACAAGGATGGCCATTCTCACCCCTTCTGTTCAACATAGTGTTGAAAGCCCTAGCCAGAGCAATCAGGCAAGGGAAAGAAATCAGGGATATCCAAATAGGACAAGAGAAAGTGAAGTTATCCCTCTTTGCAGATGATATGATTCTATATCTTGAAAATCCTTGGAAGTCTGTCAAAAATCTCCTTGTACTGATAATCGACTTTGGTAAAGTCTCTGGGTACAAAACCAACGTGCAAAAGACAGTTGCATTTCTACACACCAGCAACAAGCAGGCGGAGAATCAAATAAAAAACACAATTCCACTCACAATAGCCACAAATAAAATGAAATGCCTTGGAATCCACCAAACCAGAGAAGTGAAAGATCTTTACAACAAGAACTACAGAACGTTGCTTAAAGAAATCAAGGACAACACAAACAAATGGAAAAGCATTCCATGCTCATGGACTGGAAGAATCAATACTGTCAGGATATCTATTCTACTCAAGGCAACACCCATCAAATTACTAATAACATTTTACTCAGACCTGGAAATGACAGTACAGAAATTCATATGGAATCAAAAAAGAGCATGAATAGTCAAAACAATCCTCAGAAAAAGGATTTCCAAATTTAGGAATTGTTTTTCATGCTGAATCTACTCAGTCCACAAGGAAATAATTCACCTTTATGTTTTGTGATTACAAAAGAACATATGTTCATTGTAAAAATTGAAACATTACAGAAATATTTAAGGTAGAAAATATAATTCCCGTATTTCTACCTGCCTCATTTCCTGGTAGTAGTCAATAATAATTTGATATGTATCCCTACAGATTTTGTTTTCTAGGTGTATTAATTTAGACAATAATTAATTTTTCACAAGAATTATGGTTTTGGGAAAAGTAAAAAGGGGAGCAGAAATGAAGAAAATACTTTTGCAAGATATGCTTGCTAATGCTAAAAATAGGCTTAAATTCAAAAAGCGAACTACAAAACTGCATATATTGAATAATCCATATTTTGTTAAACACAGTCTAAAAACAAAAATTTTTTTTTTTTTTTGACTTGGAGTCTCACTCTGTCACCCAAACTGGAGTGCAGTGGCCGCTCCCGGCCACTGCAGCCTCAACCTGCTGGACTCCAGCGATCCTTCCACCTCAGCCTTCCGAGTAGCTGGAACTACAGGCGTGTGCTACCACACCCGGCTGATTTTTTGATTTATTGTAGAGATGAGGTCTCGCCAAGTTGCCCAGGCGGGTCTCGAACCCACGGCTCAGGCAATCCACTAACCTCAGCCTCCCAAAGCACGGGATTACAGGTTGAGCCACCGAGCCCGGCTGAAAAACAAATATTAAAAAAAAACATTAACCATCAGGGAATTATAAATTAAACCATAGCGATATCACTTTATACTCACTAAGATAGTTATATTTAAAAAAAATAAGTGTTGGCAAGATGTGAGAAATCAGAATCTTCATACACTACTGGTAGAAATGTAAAATGTTAAAGCCTTTTGGAAAACAGCTTTGGCAATTCTGAAAAAATGTTAAACACAAGAGTTACTGTACAACCCAGCAATTCTACTACTAGGTACAAAGCCAAGAGAAAGGAAGACATCCAAACAAAACTTGTACATGAATGGCCATAGCAGCATTATCACCAATAGCTAAAAAGGTAGAAACCCAAATATTCCTCAAGAGATGAATGGATAAGTAAAAGTGGTATATCTAGACAATGGGATTATCACTAGGCAACAGAAAGAAACGAAGTACTGAACACATACTACAATATGGCTGAATCTTAAAAACATCATGCTAAGTGAAAGAAGCAAGTCATGAAAGACCACACATTACTGAGACAGTGCAGGGATAGGACTCCTCACATACTTGAACCACTAGATTTTGCATCAACACTCCAGCTGGGGCCATCCTACACACTACAGCCATGAAAAACCCATTATGATAAACAATGCTTCACCATAAATCTTGCTTGGAAGGATAGCCCCTCTTACACATGCACACAAAATCCAGGGTGTCCAACTTATCTGCCATTTTTTGTACATACCACCTATGAAACATGTATCTACACCATGCTTACATGGCTCAAACCCTCACTAATCATGCTAACATACATTTCCTTTGACATTACATCGCTTTCCTTATCTAATAAAAGGCCCTGGACAGCCCCCTTCAGGGAACCAGATGGAGATCTCTTCCTCCCAAGCTCCCTCCCTTGTACAAGCCCCCAATAAAGCCCTGTCTGGGAATCTGTTTGGCCTCCTGTCAATTTGTATTATATGAGAGTCTAAGAACCTGTGGTCAGTAACATTATGGATCCAATTATATGAAATGTTCAGAATAAGCAAATCTATAGAGACAGAAAGTGGAGTAATAGTTACTTAAGGCTCAGAAGATGAACTAAAATGGGAAATTATTGCTAATGCAGACGAGGTTTCTTCACGCAATGATGAAAATGCTCTAAAATTGATTATGGTGATGACAGTACAACTCTGCAGATACACTAAAAATCTTTAAATTGTATACTTTAGGTGAACTATATGATAAAATAATATTTATCATCTCTGAATGGTGACTAGCAATTTTTATTTTATTATTTATACTTTTTTGTAATTTCCAAATTTTTGATAATGACTAAGAGTTGATGTTTTTTAGAGAAAGGGTGTCACTGTCACCCAGGTTGGGGTGCAGTGGTGCAATCATAGCTCACTATAACCTCAAACTCCTGGGCTCTGGCAATCCTCAGCCTCCCAAGTAGTTGGGACTACAGACAGATACACACTACCATGTATGACTAATTTTTTTATTTTTTGTATAGACGGGGTATTGTTATGTTGCCCAGGTTGGTCTCGAACATCTGGCCTCAAGTGAACCTCCCACCTTGGCCTCCCAATAAACTCAGATTACAGAAGTGAACCACTGTGACTGGCCAAGAATATATATATTTTAAGTTTAGGGAAGAATTATTTTCCAAAGCACTCGTGAGAATTAAAGCATTTGAAATGAAGTTGTCCACAAAACCCATTAAATTCCAGCAAAATTCTTCTCAGACCTGGAAATGACAACACAGGAATTCATATGGAACCACAAATGACGATGAATCATCAAAACAATCCTCAACAACAACAACAAAAAAGCAGGAGGCATCACGCTCCCAGACTTTAAGCTTTATTATAAAGCTGCAATAATCAAAACAGCCTGGCATTGGTACAAGAACAGGCATATAGACCAATGGAACAGGATAGAGATTCCAGAAGCAAAACCTCAATTTCTCAACCAACTCATCTCTGACAAAGCCTCTACCAGCAACCACTGGGGAGAGAAGAACCTATTCAGTAAAAGGTGTTGGGAAAATGGGCTGGCCACATGCAGAAGATTAAAACAAAACCCCTACCTATCCCCATACACAAAAATCAACTCTAAATGGATCAAAAACCTAAACATAAAACCTCACACTATAATAACCTTAGAAAATGCAGGAGATATTCTTATGGAAATTGAAACTGGCAACCAATTCCTGATCAAAGCCCCAAGTGCCCAGGCCCTAAGAGATAAGAAAGACAAGTGGAGCCGGGCTTGGTGGCTCAGCCTGTAACCCCATGCCTTTGGGAGGCTGAGGTGAGTGGATTGCCTGAGCCCGCG
>NW_007258430.1:469844-470889 GCF_000164805.1 Carlito syrichta
CAAAAAAAAAAAAAAAAAAAAAAAGAAAGAAAGACAAGTGGGACCTCATCAAACTGACAAGCTTCTTGCAAAGCCAAAGAAACCATTGAGAGAGCAGGGAGACAGCCCACAGACTCGGAAAAAATATTTGCCAGCTGTATATCTGACAAAGGCCTAACATCTAGGATCTACAAGGAGCTCAAACATGCCAAAAAGAAAAAAAGCAAACAGCTCCATTACAAAGTGGGCAAAAGATATGAATACACTTCTCAAAAGAAGACATATGAACAGCCAACAGATACATGAAAAAATGCTCAGCTTCACTAGCCATCAAAGAAATGCAAACTAAAACCACACTGAGATACCACCTAACTCCAGTCAGGATGGCCATCATCAATAACTCAAAAAACAACAGATCTGGAGAGGATGCAGCAAAAAGGGAACACTTTTACACTACTGATGGAAATGCAAACTAGGACAGCCTCAGTGGAAAACAATGTGGTGATTCCTAAAAGACTGAAAAAGTGACCACCCATACGACCCTGCAATCCCCCTACTGGGAAAATACCAGAAGGAACTCAAATCACTCTATGAAAAATGTATCTGCACATGCATGTTTATTGTAGCATTATTCACAATAGCAAAAATATGAAACCAACTGTGCTGTCCATCAAAAGGGGACTGGATTAAAAAATGTGGTACATATACACAATGGAATATTATACAGCCATAAAGGACAAAATTATGAACTTCGGGGCAACTTGGCTGGACTTAGAGTCTATAATACTGAATGATCTATCACAGAAACAAAGAACTGAGTATCACATGTTCTTACTCATAAGTGGACCATGAACAATTATTGTAATACTATAAGAAAAGGATTGGCAGTAGTGGGAAATTGTGGGGGTTGAGGGAAGGGCAGGATTGGCAGTAGTGGGAAACTGTCACACCTCATCAATAAGGGTATCTTCAGCCGGGCTCGGTGGCTCAGCCTATAATCCCGTGCCTTGGGAGGCTGAGGTGAGTGGATTGCCTAAGCCCACGGGTTCGAGACCCGCCTGGGCAA
>NW_007258430.1:471075-480439 GCF_000164805.1 Carlito syrichta
ATAAATCAAAAAAAATTAGCCAGGCGTGGTAGCGCACACCTGCAGTTCCAGCTACTCAGAAGGCTGAGGCAGAAGGATCGCCGGAGCCCAGCAGGTCGAGGCTGCAGTGGCCGGGAGCAGCCACCGCACTCCAGTCTGGACAACAGAGTGAGACTCCGACTCAAAAAAAAAATAAATAAAGGTACCTTCATAATGAACATTTGTATGCCTGAATTGTACCCCACATCTTTAAAATAAAAAAAAAGAAATGACATCATTTATATTCATTTAGTTATTCATTAAATACCTGCTATGTGCTCCAGAACTTGTGCCAGCAAGAGAAGTTTTAACTACAAATCAATCAGTTACATCAGTGTAACATAGACAAGACTTCCTTGTTAACTTCAGAAGATAAATGATGCATCATACCACCATTGACTCCTCTGCCTTATTTTCACACCAGAGGTTATATTCTGTTATAATTCTTTCTTGCTTGAGGCATATACTCAAGCAATAGGCTATTTCAATGACATTTAGACAATGCCTATCAGCTAAAAATTAAAGGCTCAATCAGAATCTCCAGAGACAGTGATGTAAAATAAAGTTTTCAGGGAAGTAGCCTCATCCAAATTCTTGATCAGAAAAGCAAAACAAGGCATTAATATTTTGAAAAACTTAACTGGTTATACTGATGTGCAGCTAGTGTTAATAATCATTACATTAAGTTACACTCCTCCAGAGGAAACAAGGGCATGAAAAATCTGTTCTAGCCGGTCTTGGTGGCTCAGCCTATAATCCCACGCTCTGGGAGGCTGAGGTGAGTGGATTGCCTGAGCCCACGGGTTCGAGACCCACCTGGGCAATTTGGCGAGACCTCATCTCTACAATAAATAATAATAATAAAAAATTAGCTGGGTGTGGCAGCGCACGCCTATAGTTCCAGCCACTTGGAAGGCTGAGGCGGAAGGATCGCTGGAGCCCAGCGGGTCGAGGCTGCAATGGCCAAGAGCGGCCACTGCACTCCAGTCTGGGTGACAGTGAGACTCCAACACAACAACAAAAAAAAAAGAAAGAAAGAAAGAAAAATCTGTTCTATACTTAAAAAATATTTTAGAGGGCAATCTCCTCGGGTCCCCTCCCACTGCAGGAGCTTTTCTGTCCTCTCATAAATCCTGTTTTCTAAAATAAAACAAAGTCTTTAGAGACAATGTAACAAACATACAAAAGGAAGAAAAAGCAAGAGTCAGGAGACCACATACAATAGCCACACTCCAAAAGATTTGGGTTTGAACAAAGAAATGAGGAAGCAAAATGAAGAGAGGGGACTAGAGTTAAGATCTAACATCTCAAGCAGAATCTACAAGATGTAAAGACCAAATGGTTGTGATGAAGGAGAAACAGAAGGCAAAAATCATTCCAATGTCTCTAGTTTTAATAACCAGATGGTTAGTGATGTCATTAACCAATAAATGAAAGGCAAAAAGGGAAGCTGGCTTGAATATCAAAAAGAGTTAAAGCAAGGTGCAGTGGCTCATGCCTGTAATCCCAGCACTTTGCGAGGCCAAGGCAAGAGGATTGCTTGAGCCCAGTTATTTGAGACCTCAGCCTTCCAAGCAGCTGGAACTACAGGCACGTGCTATCACACCCAGCTAATATTTTTATTTATTGTAGAGACGAGGTCTTGCCAAGTTGCCCAGGGTGGTCTTAGGCAATCCTCTCACCTTGACCTCCCAAAGTGCTGGAATTATAGGAGTGACCCAACGTGCCAGACAAAAGCGATTTTTTAAAAAGTTACATTTATGAGCCGAGTTCGGTGGCTCAGCCTGTAATCTCACATCTTTGGGAGGCTGAGGTGAGTGGATTGCCTGAGCCCGCGGGTTCGAGACCCGCCTGGGCAGGGAGACCTCATCTCTACAATAAACAAATAAATAAATCAGCGGGGCGTGGTAGCGCATACCTGTAATTCCCGCTACTGGGAAGGCTGAGGCAGAAGGATCGCCGGAGCCCAGCAGGTCGAGGCTGTGGTGGCCGGGAGCGGCCACTGCACTCCAGTGTGGGCGACAGAGGGAGACTCCAGCTCAAAAAAAAAAAAAGTTACATTTATGGCTACCTTACTCTAATCAGTGGCAGGTCCAGAATTTCCAGATAGATGGAGTTAGAGGAGTAATCTGTTTGGAAGGAGGGCTTGAAAATGCTTTTGCATAGTACTCCATATTTGGTTAGAAAATACTAATTGATCATATCAAAAAATTGAGGGAAGGGGGTTTGTGAGAAAGATTTCCCTCCCCTCTGGCACCACCATAGCTATGTTCTAGGCACTGTACCAAATATGTTGTCTTCATCCTCATAATAAGTCTATTAAGTAGATGAGAAAACTGAGGCTAGACTGGAATGGCAACTTGCTCAGAATCACAAATCTCCTAAGGAGTACATTAACTCTCACCTATCTGCTCTCTATGGCTCTTTATACCTACCTAGTGTTTCTCATTATTCAACTTGATATGGTGTATATTTATGTGCCTTTCTCTTACTGTACTTCTCACAGTACACTGGATTATAGTTAGCTTCTCAATGGTGTCATTTACTTCTATATCCCTACAGCCAAGAACTAGTAAGTATTTTGTTGAATTAAGCATGTAAAATAATCGGGGTGAGGATAACATCAAGAATAAAGAGTTTCAAGAAATGGGTAGTCAGTAGGGTCAAATGGCATCAAGAGAGCCACCGACATATCTTAAATCATCATTGGCACTGAACTGATATTTCTTATTCGTTTACTACATGCAGGATACTGTGTTAAGCACTACAAACACATAGGAAAATAAAATCTGGTACACGTCAAAAAGTTTTCGAGTGAACGGCCTCACGTTAATTCTTGCTCAGGAAAACAAAACAGAGTCAGGCCTGCAACTGCCTACATCTTATTTGGCTCAGGTAAGTTCGAAGACAACTTAAAAGGGTCACGGCGCATATTTTTAAACAAAACTTCTCAGAGAAGACATGAGATTAAAAAGGACCAGAGCACCTCAGTCTCGGCGACGACAGCCGGTGGCCAGGGCAGCAGATTCCCTCCGGAGTCTCTCACCCCTAAGCAGGGCTAGGGCTGCCCCTAACTGCCCTTCGCAGGCTGAGGCGGGAAAAACCAGACACTCACCGCAAAAGGCACCGCTAACGCCGTGGCCCCAAGGGGCCGGGGATTCCTTGGCGAGGCCCCACGCCGTGGAAGGAAACCTGAGAAAGCTGGGAGCAGACAGACACGTACGACCCCACAACCCAACTTCCCGAACTGTATAAAGTAGGGTCCCAGTGCCCAGCACCGCGACGCCAAATCCCACCAGCTGGAAGACCGAAGACTGCCACCGAACCTTCCGCCCAACGAGGAAACGTCACCACTCAGCGTAGTCCCGCCTTTCAAGAGGATGCACTTCCGCTTCCGGGGCACACCGCGGTGTCCGGTTATTTGCGTCCACTGGCTCGGGGCTTGAGTTTTGTACCGCTGAGGACCTGCGGCAGCAAAGTTAGCGGTACACTAGAGCCTGTCTAGAGATGTGATCTCGAGAAAAACCAGGCCTCGAGGAGCCACCTTAAGAAAAACTGACAAGACTGAGCATTACTAGCTAAGACACAGAGGTGGGATTGAAGGTGGGAATTCCCGGGCGCACGTGAGAACTGCGTAAGGGGGCGGGGCATAGGACTTCGTTGCCTAGAGAGGCGGGGTCCACGGAGCATGGGGTCTGTTGTCAAGTCAGGCCCCTGCTGCGCGTGCGCAGTGCAAACCAGCTCCTGCGTCGCTAGCTACGGTTACATGGAATTTCCGTCCGCGAGGCGAGCTGTTCTGCAGCTGCTCCGTACTGTGGCTCCGGCCGACCTCCCGGCGCTGCTGCAGTGGATGCGAACTACCCGTAAGCGACTAGAACCAGAGGCAGGCGGTGGGGGCGAGGATTTGTTGTGGGCGCTGACCTTGGGGACTTAGGCGAGTTGAAGCCAAAAGCCTGTCTCTGCTCTCCTTTGGGTTAAGTTGACCGGGTCACAACTCAGACCTTGGGCTCTTAGAGAACCACTTGGGATTGGGTGCAGCAAGACCTGGCTCTAGGTGGCTGTGATTTTGCTGCAGACTTCGGAGAGGCCTGTAAGAGCCTCCTTGTGGCTAACCCCTTTTCTAAAAGAAAAAAGGGGGTGTGGCCTTTAGCCTCCTTCCCGTTACGCCCACAAACTTGTGAGGAACGACAGAATACTTCCTGAAAGAACGACAGAATACTTCCTGAAAAAGCCCTTTACAAGAGAGGTTTTATTTAGGCTGTAGAATTGGAAACTTTTACCCTGCAGGTATTATCATCAGTATCACCTGCATATATTGTCTTGGTTGTAAAATGGACCATTTAAATAGCAGTGTTTCGGGGAGAAAAGGATTGACAAAGACTAATTTTAAGCTGTTAATATAATGAATAGCAATAATAAAAAGCAAAAGTTAGAATTGAAGATGTGTAATTAGATGTAGTTATTGAAAAATGGGATAAATCTATTCTGACAAAATGAAGCCTGGTGAAAGCTCAAGAAAATAGGATATTCCTTGTTTGATAATTATACTATACTCTGCTTCCATATCTCTAAATGTTGATTCCCGTGGTTATTTTCATCCATACTCATAACTTGAAATGTCCTTGTTTGCCGATGACTCCAAATTTTAGATTTTTAACTTTTACCTCTTTTTAAAACTCTCTTTGTGATGTTAGAGTCAATCAGTAGGTATTATAATTACTGTTGCTATACATTTAAGTGGTCATTTTAGATAAGATGCCAAACTAAAATTAAAATTCACTTTGGGTGCAGTGGCTGACGCCTGTAATCGCCAGCATTTTGGGAGGCCTAGATTGGAAAATTGCTTGAAACCAGGAGTTTGAGACCAGCCTGGGAAACATAGCCAGACCCTGTCTCTACAAACATAAAAATTAGGAAATTAGCTAGGCGTGTTGGTAGGCACCTGTAATCCCAGCCACTCAGGAGGCTGGGGTGGCAAGCTGAGCCCAGAAATTTGAGACTGCAGTGTGATCATGCCTCTGCACACCTGCCTGACAGGGCACAGACCAAGGCCCTGTCTCAATCAATAAAATCAGCTTTAGCATGTGATAGTGAGGTTTATCCTGAAAAGCATTAAAAAACCAGCATCATGTTTATCACACGTACAAGATTATTTCAAGCTAAGCATTTTCAAAGTGTGTTGTGACTCTGTCACTTCATTTAAACCCTATATTGTCTATTTAATTCATCATATCTCTTTGTTAATAAAACTGCACCAGTTTCCTTCTTTATTTTTTTCTATAATCCTCAGTATAAGGTCATTTAGTCCAAAAACATTGAGTGCCTACAAAAAAGTCACATATTGCATAGCTCTCTGGCAATTTCCCAATTACTAAAACATCCTTCCCCTCAAGATATGTCTTGTAGAGCCATTTGTAATGTAATCTAAATCGCAAATTTGAGAGACATCAATTGAGACTCCATTTTTCAAAATTAGGAAGACTTGAAAGACTGTTTTGGAAGATGATTTTGTAAACGAGCCAATGCTGCTGGCTAAAGAATATATGTTTACTTTTTTTTAAACATACTTTCTGTGTCCTTCAGCAGACCCTGTAGTCAGGAATCTCAATTAATTTGTTAAACAATTTAGAAAACAACTTGAGTTTCTGAAGAATGGTCTTTAACGTGAATATTTTTTAAAATGAGTCACTTGGCCAGGCTCGGTGGCTCAGCCTGTAATCCCGCGCTTTGGGAGTCTGAGGTGAATGAATTACCTGAGCCCACGGGTTCGAGACCCGCCTGGGCAACTTGGCGAGACCTCATCTCCACAATAAATCAAAAAATTAGCCGGGTGTGGCAGTGCACACCTGTAGTTCCAGCGACTTGGAAGGCTGAGGTGGAAGAATCATCGGAGCCCAGCAAGTCAAGGCTGCGGTGACCGGGAGCGGCCACTGCACTCCAGTCTGGGCGACTGGGTGTGACTCCAACTCAAAAAAATAAATAAAATGAGTCACTTAGAGCTTGAAATGAAAGAGGCATTGTTTTTGGTCCTAAAAAGGCAATGTGGGCCAGTCTCTGTGGTTCAGCCTGTAATCCCAGCACTTTGGGAGGTTGAGGCAAGTGGATTGCTTGAGCCCACGGGTTCGAGACCAGCCCAGGAACTTGGTGAGACCTTGTCTCCACAATAAATTAAAAAATTATCCGGGAGTGGTAGCATGCACCTGTAGTTTTGGTTACTTGGAAGGCTGAGGCGGAAGGATCGCCTGAGCACAGCAAGGGTGGCTGTCAGTGTGCCGCTGCTCTTCAGCTTGGGCAACGGAGTGAGACTCCAACTCAAAAAAAAAAGTGTGTTAGTATACCTTTTTTAAGCCGGGCTCGGTGGCTCAGCCTATAATCCAGTGCTTTGGGAGGCTGAGGTGAGTGAATTACCTGAGCCCGTGGATTGGAGACCCGCCCGGGCAACTTGGCAAGACCTCATCTCTACAATAAATCAACAGTTAGCCGGGCGTGGTAGCGCGTGCCTGTAGTTCCAGCTACTTGGAAGGCTGAGGCGGAAGGATCGCCGGATTCCAGCAGGTCAAGGCTGCGGTGGCCGAGAGCGGCCACTGCACTCCAGTCTAGGCGACAGCGTGAGACTCCAACTCAAAAAAAAAAAAAAAAAAGTATACCTTTTTTTATTGTTGTGAAATATACATAACATTTACTGTTTTAACTATTTTTTTAGTGTACAGTTAGTGACATTAGGTACGTTACATTGTAATAATCACCACCATCCATCTTCAGAACTTGTTCATCTTTCCCAAAGGGTTTCCTAAAACCCTTAGTGTACTTCTTTTTAATGAAGTGGTCTAAGTACAACACAAAAGATTCTTCCAGCCAACCATTTTTCAATTTCCTGATTAGATTTCCCTTTTCCAGGAAAAAATAATTTTTTTTTTACTTTCAAATTTTTTATTTTAAAGATGTAAGGTACAGTTCAGGGTTAGGTATACACATGTTCATTAGGTAGGTAACCTTGTTGATGAGGTGTGCCCCCCTCCCCTGACAATTCCCTTCAACTGCCAATCCCACCCCCACTCTCCTGGCAGTTTCACACTACTCCCAGTCCCTTTCTTATAGTATTATGATAATTGTTCAAGGTCCGCTTATGAGTGAGAACATATGGTACTCTGTTCTTTATTTCTGTGATAGATCACTGAGTATGATGGACTCTAAATCCATCCAGGTTGCTGCAAAGTCCATATGTTTGTCCTTCTTTATGGCTGCATAATACTCCGTTGTATATATGTCCCACTTTTTTTTATCTTGTCTAGTTTCAATGGATAGCACAAAAACACATTTTTTAAAAATCTCTAGCATTAAGTTATTTAAGTAATATCTTACACGTATGACATATGTTTAGACCTTTAATAATTATAACTCTTGAATTTTTATACCATCTAATGGAATAGAGACAATAATAGATGTTGAATATCACTTTGGTTTTGACTTTCATATTTATCAAAACTAGAAAACATCTAAATTGGCGGCAGCAGGTAAAAATCACAGTAATTTTTTTTTTTTTTTTTTTTTACTCAGAGTCTCACTCTGTTGCCCAGGCTAAAGTGTAGTAGCATGCTCCCCGGCCACTGCAGCCTTGACTCGCTGGGCTCAACGATCCTTCTGCCTCAGCCTTCCAAGTAGCTGGAACTACAGGTGTGTGCTACCACACCTGGCTAATTTTTTGACTTATTATAGAAACAAGTTGCCCAGGCTGGTCTCGAACCCCTGGGCTCAGGCACTCCTCTCGCCTCGGCCTCCCAAAGTGCTGGGATTACAAGCATGAGCCACTGTGCCTGGCTAGTAATTTTAAATATACAAAAGGAAAAATCAAATTCTTGATCTCTGAAGGGGTAGTGGGATCCCTATCACACCAAGACTTGAGTCACTTAGAATCATGTTGGTAGAACCAGAAGCTTGGACCAGGGCAGAGGCAAGCACCTGTCAGTGTCTAATAAAAGCTAAAGATATAGAAGAAATAAAGGTAGGAGCCTACATTTTCTCTTGGTAAAGCTTAGGCCAAAAGTCTAGGAAACGGTAAGCACTAAAATAGAAACCATGAAACAAGTCTGAGGGGCAAAGAGAATCTCCTCTCCCCCTGCCCAAAGAAGATAAATATTTAAAATACAGCACTATCTCAGCTCATTGATTCTGATCCTGTGGCAGAGCATCATTTCCCTTCTATTTCCTGATGTATATTAAATGGGCTCTCAGTCTAGATTTGACTGATTGCAGTCATAAGTGAAGAAAGCTAAGAGCCAGAACTGAAAGTTGGGGGGTCCCTGATGGGCATATAAAAAATGTATCAGAGCCGGGCTCAGTGGCTCAACCTGTAATCCCGCACCTTGGGAGGCTGAGGTGAGTGGATTGCCTGAGCCCGCGGGTTCAAGACCTGCCTGGGCAACTTGGCGAGACCTCATCGCTACAATAAATCAAAAAATTAACCGGGCATGGTAGTGTGCGCCTGTAGTTCCAGCTACTCGGAAGGCTGAGGCGGAAGGATCGCCGGACCTCAGCAGGTCGAGGCTGCGGTGGCCGGGAGCGGCCACTGCACTCCAGTCTGGACAACAGAGTGAGACTCCAACTCGAAAAAAATTTTAAAAATTAAAAAAAATAAAAAATGTATCAGAACAGCAATATCTAGTAACATGCTTTTCTGAAGCCTCTCCATTTTTCCTGGATATGCAAATATAATTGAGGGAGTCAAACAATTAGCCCATAAAAGTTTCTATTAAAGATCAAGTTACAAGGGATAGAAAATTAGGAAATTAACAAAATCAAGAAAATATTTAAATGCTTAGAGAAAACAACAGTAAGTGACTAGAAACCTGCAGAGACTTCTCTGTATCCTTTATTTTATGTACATCTTCACTGAGTGGAAGTTGCTGAACAGCAGCTACAGAGCTGTTAGAAGTTCTTTGAAATTCCCTCCAATCTAGAAAGGAGTCTTAGGATCTAGTTATATTTGTCAGACAGCATATTGATCCAATTCTATATTGTGTTAGTATTGAAGTACATGTGACTTAAATACTTTATTATCTTGAAACCAGTCCAGCCAGCTGGGAAAATAAAAGAAAAAAGATATTGCGACCATATGAATTTGGGAGTTATGAAGTATATGAGGTAATACTAAAAATAGATTGTTTTTTCAAAAACAAAAAAGATGTACTGAGCAAACGGGTGCTCTTAAAATTTTTCTATCAAAGAAGTAAATAACAACTGTATTTGTGTGTGTGTGTGTGTTTTGTTTTGTTTTGTTTGTTTGTTTTTTGAGTTGGAGTCTCACTCTGTCGCCCAGACTGGAGTGCAGTGGCCGCTCCTGGCCACT
>NW_007258430.1:480483-484247 GCF_000164805.1 Carlito syrichta
TCACCTCAGCCTCCCAAAGGCGCGGGATTACAGGCTGAGCCACCGAGCCCAGCTAATTCACTATATTAATTAAAATAGATATGTAGTGATACATCACTTAAGAGGGACATATTCTGAGAAATGCATTGTTAGGACATTTCATCTTTGTGCTAACCTCACAGAGTATACTATATGAAGGGGGGCCCCCCAAAAAGCTATTGATAAAGAAATTGTGTGTTTATTCTTACACGTTTAAACTTCAGTCACCTTCAAAGTACTCGCCATTTGCTGCAATACACCTATCAAGATACTTTTTCCACTGCTCAAAACAGTTTGTAAACTTGTCAATTCTGACGTCTTTTAGTGCTTCTGCTGTTTTTTGTTTCACCTCTTCCGCATCAGCAAAATATTTCCCTTTGAGGACCTTTTTCATCCAAGGAAACAGAAAAAAAAAGGTTGCTCAGGGCAAGATCAGTGAAGAGGGAGGGCAGGGCACAGGGTCATGTCATTTTTGGTCAAAAGCTGCTGAACACTCAGTGTGTTGTGGGCAGGTGCGTTGACATGGTGGAAGAACCAGTCACCTGTTTGCTACAACTCAGGTCATTTTTTCTGCAAATCATGACATAAGCTTCTCAAAACTTCAAGATAAAAACTTCGGTTGACCATTTGATCTGGAGGAACAAATTCTGAGTACTCAAGGGACCCACCCTCCAAAAAGATAATTCTGGGTTTTTTTGGGGTCCCCCCTCGTACTTACATAAACCCAGATGGTGTAGCTTACTACACACCTAGGCTATATGGTATAACCTGTTTTGCCTAGGCTAGAAACCTGTACAGCATGTTACTCAATGCTGTAGGCAATTATAACACAATGTTGAGTGTGTATCTAAACATAGAAAATGTACAGTAAAAATACGGCATTATAATCTTGCAAGACCACCAAGATTTGTCATGGTTAATGAAAACATTGTTATGCGGTACATGACTATTTATTTTCTTTCTTTTCTTTTTTTGAGTTGGAGTCTCACTCTGTCTCCCAGCCTGGAGTGCAGCGGCACACTCATGGCCACTGCAGCCTCGACCTGCTGGGCTCAGGTGATCCTTCCACCTCAGCCTTCCAAGTAGCTGGAACTACTGGCGCATGCCACCATGCCTGGATAATTTTTTAGATTTATTATAGAGACGAGGTCTCGCCAAGTTGCCCGGGCTGGTCTCGAATGCCTGGGCTCTGGCAATTCTCTTGCCTCAGCCTCCCAAAGTACTGAGATTACAGGCTTCAGCCACCATGCCCGGCAATGACTGTATTTCAAAAAAAAATTTTTTTTTTTTTTTTTTTTTTTTGAGTTGGAGTCTCACTGTGTCACCCAGACTGGAGTGCAGTGGCCGCTCCGGGCCACCACAGCCTCGAACTGCTGGGCTCCAGCGATCCTTCCACCTCAGCCTTCCAAGTAGCTGGAACTACAGGCGTGCGCTACCATGCCCGGCTAATTTTTGATTTATTATAGAGATGAGGTCTGACCGATTTGCCCCGGCGGGTCTCGAACCCTCAGGCAATCCACTCATCTCAGCCTCCCAAAGGCACTGGATTACAGGCTGAGCCACCGCGCCTGGCTAAAAAAATATTTTTTTGAGTTTGGGTCTCACTCTGTCTCCCAGACTGGAGTGCAGTGGCTCCATCATGGCTCACAACAGCCTCAAAGTCCTGGGTTCAAGCAATCTTCCTGCCTCAGCCACCCAGGTAGCTGGGACTACAGGGACTTGCCACCACATCAGGCTAATTTTTTTATTTTTGTAGAGATGAGGTTTCTCTATGTTGCCCAAGCTGTCAAAAAAATTATTTAAGTAGATTTTAAATGTTCTCATCACAAAGAAATGATAATTAAAAAATGTTTAAGTATATATGGCAAGTACTAAAAATTTTTAAAATATTTTAATTAATCAATTATTTAAAGTAATGGGATGAAGCCGGGCACGGTGGCTCACACCTGTAATTTCAACATTTTGGGAGGTGGAGGAGAGGATTGCCTGAGTCCGAGCGTTTGAGACCAGCCTGGGCAAAGTGGAGAGACTGCATCTCTACAATAAATCAAAAAATTAGTCAGGTGTGGTGGTGTGCGCCTCTGGTTGCAGTTACTTGGAAGGCTGAGATGAAAGGATCACCTGAGCCCAGCAGGTCGCGGTTGCGGTGGCCATGAGCGTGTCCCTGGACTCCAGCCTGGGCAACAGAATAAGACTCCTACTTAAAAATAAAAGAAGGAAAGAAATGGGATTGTTAAGCCGGGCTGGGTGGCTCAGCCTGTAATCCCATGCCTTGGGAGGCTGAGGTGAGTGACTTTTCCTGAGCCTGCGGGTTGGAGACCCGCCTGGGCAACTTGGTAAGACCTCATCTCTACAATAAATCAAAAATTAGCCAGGCGTGGTAGCACGCACCTGTAGTTCCAGCTACTTGGAAGGCTGAGGCTGAAGGATCGCCGGATCCCAGAAGGTCGAGGCTGTGGTGGCCTGGAATGGCCACTGCACTCCAGTCTGGGCGACAGAGAGAGACTCCAAATCAAAAAAAAAAAAAAGAAATGGGATGGTTAGACTCTGGTGAAATGAAATGGAGGACCTTTAAAGTCTAGAGACTTGATATACTGAAAAATAGAAAACCATTCAAAAACTGTAAGGAGACAGTATTATGAATGTAAGATTTAAGCAAGATTAAAGTAGCTGAGCAAGGTATTTTATATAGTGGTGAGAAGCTGATATCAAACTGATTTTGAGTGTGTAATGATATTCCAAGTGTGAAGACTATGGGTGGTGAGGTAATTGAAGTGAGAATGAAGAAAAAATAGGATTAAAAAGAAAAAGTGTTAGTACTTAATACCTGACTAAATATAAAAAGTGCGGTTTGATTCATAGGGTGTCAACTTTGTTGATTTTTCTTTCCCCCGTATTTAATTAAGTAGGAAATTTTTAAAGACTTAGTTTTGCCCTTTAGAGAAGCTCTTCTTTCTCCACCTCCTTCCCACCTACATGTGTAATTTGAGAAAACTGTCCTTAGGAAGCTGATTAACACCTTCCTTTAATCTTTTTCCAAGGAACATAGTGTTACCACATATTCCAAAATAACTATTATACATGTTAAGAGATGTTTTGCCTCACTAGTAAGTGAACAAATGCAAATTAAAACAACCAAGTTTGTTTTTTGTGTGTGGGCTCTCTGTCCATGGGTTCCACGTTTGTGGGATGACTCAACCCAGGGTCTAAAATATTCAGGAAAAAACCAATAATACAACAAAAAATAATACAAATTTTAAAAACTATACAGTATAACAATTGTTTACATGGCATTTATATTGTATTAGTTATCCCACAGGTGATCTAGAGATGATATAAAGTGTACAGGAGGATGGGTGTATGTAGGTTGTATATAAATACTATGCCATTTTACATAAGAATTTTGAGCATCTATGGATTTTGGTATCCATGGAGGTCTTAGAACCCATCCCTCACAGATGCTGAGGGACAACTATAATGTTAAAGTGAATTCCAGTTTTACACACTTGAGTAATATCCCATCATATCATGCCTTTCTGATCTGTTTTTATTGCCATTAGGGCAAAAAGAAGTCTTGCTGTTCTTTTTAGAAGTTGTCAGTCGGGCGTGGTGGCTCAGCCTGTAATCCCGCGCCTTTGGGAGGCTGAGGTGAGTGGATTGTCTGAGCCCGCGAGTTCGAGACCCGCCTGGGCAGCAAGACCTCATGTCTACAATAAATAAAAAAAATCAGCCAGGCGTGGTAGCGG
>NW_007258430.1:484271-492673 GCF_000164805.1 Carlito syrichta
TGCACTCCAGTCTGGGTGACAGAGTGAGACTCCAACTCAAAAAAAAAAAAAAGAAGTTAATTGCCCACCACTACGGATAATAAAACTAATTTTCGCCTTCTTGGGCTAAAGATGACCCCCTTAAAGTCTGAACATACCCATTCACAATTATGAATCAATGACATTTGAATAAGACAGCTGAACAGAATAAAAACATTTAGGAAAATATGTCTGTAGATGAGTTTTTATATTTTACCAAGGTGACTAAGTTGGATATGTTTTCTTTTGGATTCATGAAATAGGCAACATTTTAAAAATGGAGTTCTGGAAAATAAATTCTTTAAACTTTAACCTCATTTAACCTCTAATGGTAATTAACATTTACTGAATGCTTGTGGTGGCTGATAACTGTTCTAAGGCAATGCCCTAAACATATACTGTATGCTGGGTGTGGTGGCTCATGCCTGTAATCCCAGCACTTTGGGAGGCAGAGACAAGAGGATTGCCTGAGTCCAGGAGTTTGAGACCAGACTGGGCAACTTGGTGAGAACTTGTCTCTTCCATAAATCAAAAAATTAGCTGGGTGTGGTGGTACATGCCTGAAGTTTCAGCTACTTGGAAGGCTGAGGTAGAAGGACTGCTGTAATCCCAGCACTTTGGTAGGCCGAGGCGCGTGGATTGCCTGAGCCTGTGTCTCTACAATAAATAACAAAAAATTAGCCGAGCTTGGTGGTACATGCCTGTAGTTCTTGGAAGGCACATGCCAGTAGCTACTTGGAAGGCTGAGGTGGAAGGATTGCCTGGGCTGCGGTGGCCCTGAGTGTGCCACTGCACTCCAGCCTGGGTGACAGAGTGAGACTGACTCAAAAAAAAAAAAAAAAAAAAAAGACCCTGATTCAAAAAAAAAATTCTTCTTAGAAAAATATATGTGTGTATGTATACACCCAAGCATACAACTTTAGGCCCTTTTGTTGACCATATAAAGCCCATGTTCAGATCCTCTTAACTAGGGTCAAGGTGAAGAATCTCTACCATAACTGGAGAAATCTCTTTTTACTCCTGAATATGTTTGAATCAGAGTTTGTTCTCTAGGGTAAGGGGTGACAGTGCTCATTTTTACCTGGTACTGAGGTAAAACAAATGCAGTCTTCATTTATTAATCCCTTTTTTTGATAACAGAGTAATTTAATATGCAGTTTCTTACTATCTCTCATCTTGACTGGCAATGCTCACATTAATGGGAGGACTGACACCAAAATAAACACAGGGGACAGCTGGAAATCCATTGTGATTGTTCAGATTTTGCAAGCATTCCCATCCTTCATTCCTCCACCTCCCTAGATCTTTACATGATTATTTAAGACATTTGGACCTCCACTGTCACCACTCCCCCTTGTAACTCTGTCAATAATCCAGAAACAGTAGCCATTGATTGGAGCCCCAGAATGCTACAAAATGAAAGATGAAAATAAGCCAAGTAAACATGGATTAGAGAACAAGATTGCCAAGCCGTGCTGAGTTCCAGGGCTGCATTAAAGGGGCTATTGAGCAAGTCCAGAAGATAGCAACCAGATGGCAAAGGATATGGCAACCACATCATATGGTCAGAGCTAGAGAGAAGAAAAGACTCGGGTAGTGATAACAGAACTTCCCTAGCCTTCTTTATGCTTTAGAGAACTGTATGGCATAGTAACTCAGTTCAGACCTAGACGTGCATTCAAATCCCAACTCTACCACTTTTTGGCCTTCTGGTCCCAGACTCTTTTTTGGTTTAAAACAGATAATAAGAGTACCACCTCTAAGGTTCTTAGGAGTTAATGACAGTGTTTGGAAAGTATTGTATAGAGTAGTCTAACATGCCTTAAGTGCTCATTCAGTAAGAGTATAGCATTTCATCCTCTCAGGATGAAATAGAAAAAAATGAATTAACATTACAGACAGGCAGATTCTGGCTCAGTCTGAGAAAGAAATGCTGTCTCTAAATGTGTTAAAGTAAAAACTGAACAACTCTATTCATTTATCAGAGATTCATAAGTGGTGTTCTACCATTTGGTAAGAAGTCATATGTGGGCTGTGCACAGTGGCTCAAGCCTCTAATCCCAGCACTTTGGGAAGACGAAGCTAGAGGACTGCCTGAGTCCAGGGGTTCAAGACCCGCCTGGGCAGGTTGATGAGGCCTCATCTCTATAAGAAATAAAAAAATTATCCAGGCACGGTGGCACGTGCCTGTAGCTCCAGCTACTTGGAAAGTTGAGGTGGAAGGATTGCCTGAGCCCAACAGGTCAAGGCTGCCATGGCCATGAACATGCCACTGCACTCCAGCCTGGGTGACAGAGTGAGACTCCAACTCAAAAAAAAAAAAGTCATAATCTAAGTTCCCTTTCTACTCTAAGACTTTTTGATTTTGTAAACCAAACCTATATGAAAACCATATTTATTAACATGGCTGTTTTATGTTATAGAATTAAATCCAAAGAAGTTGGCCCATGAAATACTGTAGTTTAATTTAATGAGTTTGTTTTTTTTTTTTTAAGAGATGGGTCTTGCTCTGTTGCCAGGCTGGAGTGCAGTGGTGTGATCATAGCTCACTGCATTTAACCTTGAACTCCTAGGCTCAAGTGATTCTCCCACCTCAGTGTCCCAAGTAGCTAGGATACAGGTGCACACCACACACCCAGCTGGTTTTTCTTTTCTTCCTTCCTTCCTTCCTTCCTTCCTTCCTTCCTTCCTTCCTTCCTTCCTTCCTTCCTTCCTTCCTTCCTTCCTTCCCTCCTTCCCTCCCTCCCTCCCTCCCTAAGCTGCTCTTGAATTCATGGGCTCAAGGTTTCCTCTTGCCTCTTCCTCCCAAAGCACTGGGATTACAGGTGTGAGCCACTGCACTTGGCATTATAATGAGATTTTTAAATTGCACTCTTTACTTATATCGTTTACAAACTGAGAGAACTTGCCAAGAATCACTGGTGTGAATGATACTGGAATTAAATTTGAGTCACAGAAGCTTTCATATAGTGCTTTAACTATGGAGAGAAATGAAGAAGGTGTTAGGTATTAATCACCTTGGGAAAATTTAATTGTGTTTTTTAGAATACAATAAAAAAGCCAGTTTAGGAGGAAAAATGCATAAGCGCTATGTAAGTTCTACCTAAGACAATTTGGATTGCCCCCTTTTTTTTTTTTTTTTTTTTGAGTTGGACTCTCACTTCATCGCCCAGGCTGGAGTGCAGTGGCACGCTCATGGCCACCCCAGTGTCGACCTGCTGGGCTCCAGCGATCCTATTGCCTCAGCCTTCCAAGTAGCCAGAACTACAGATGCACGCTACCATACCTGCCTTTTTTTGTTTTGTTTTTAATTGTAGAGATGAGGTCTTGCCAAGTTGCCCAAGCTGGTCTCAAACCCACGGGCTCAAGGCAATTCACTCTCCTCAGCCTCCCCAAATGCTGGGATTACAGGCTGAGCCACTGAGCCCAGCCTGGAATGCATCTTTTTGTTTCTCTATAGCTTATATCCTGCCTCCTTTTATCAATAGTTTGAAGCAGTAGCTTAGAGCACTATATTAGAAATGTAAGGAAAGATAGCCGGGCATGGTAGCCCATACCTGTAATTCTGGCTACTCAGAAGGCTGAGGTGGAAGGATCGCCAGAGCCCAGCAGGTCGAGGCTGTGGTGGTCGAGAGTGGCCACTGCACTTCAGTCTGGGTGACAGAGTGAGACTCCAACTCAAAAAAAGAAATGTGAGGAAAGAAAAAAGAGCTAAAAGGCCTTCCCACATCAGTTCAGAGAGCCAAATAAATAAATCTTGATATTAACTACTATTGCTCAAAAGAAAGTGATGCAGAGAAAGAATCTTTGTATGTTGGGACTCAGAGTGGTATATTGAAAAAGAAAACTACATTTTTAGCAGAAAACCTAGGCTTTTATCCTTGTACAGCTGCTGGTCTACATTGTAACTTTTGGCAATTCTTTTTACTAATATTAAGACTCCATTTCCAAATTTGTAAATCAGGAATGTAATCTTGTTTGGTCTTCCTCACATGGATGTTATAATAGTTAAATGACTTAGTTTCTACATCAAAGAACTTCGTAAGCTATAAAGCATCATCCAGATTTTGATTGTTGTATATGACACCAAAATAGCATTCTGAACAAACAGAACTATTTTGTGTTTGCCGGGTACGGTGGCTCACGCCTCTAATCCCAGCACTTTGGGAGGCATAGGATTGCCTGAGCTCAGTTAGGGGTTCAAGACCAGCCTGGGAAACTTGGCGAGACCTTATCTCTACAGTAAATAAAAAAATTAGCCAAGTGTGGTGGCATATACCTGTAGTCCCAGCTACTTGGAAGGCCAAAGTGGAAGGCTCACCTGAGCCCAGCAGGTTGAGGCTGCCGTGGCCGTGAGCATACCACTACACTCCAGCCTGAGTGACAGAGTGAGACTCCAGCTCGAAAAAAAAGAATTATTTTTTGTTTAAGAAGATCATGAACTGACTTAAAAACAACCAAAGATTTGGGGGACTGGGAATGTGGAGATGGATGGCATTTCCTTTAGGATGCCTTTTTTTCCTTCTAAAGTTATTTTAAAACAGTAAGAAAGACAGTCTCCTTTTACCTTAGCAATAATTCAAAATAAAAAAGTCTTTTAGAAGAAAGATAAAATACTCTACCCCACCATTTCATTAGAGGTCCTTTCCAGTCTATACTTGGCATTCTGGGCAGTAGTTAACATTGAGTATTTTATTTCCTGATAAGTCAGATTCCATTTTAAATTGTATATGAGCTACCTAGAAATGATACTTTGTTTAGAGCCAATTAAAAAAAAATTTAACCCATAGAAAATTTTAAACAGAACAATGAACACCACCTTTATATCCTTACCTATATTCACCAACTGTCAATCTTTACCATACCTTCTCTGTCTTTATTGCTATACATACATTTTCTTTTGCCAGACCATCCAAACATAGAAATATGCTATTTAATTCTTATTTTATCTGCTTTTCTAATGCAGCAGGGTAACATGATTGATGTAAAGTTTGTCATATAGAAGTTACCAGATGTTAGGCTGTAAATGTCTATTATCTGAATTCGTAGGTACATTTTATTAGAGTCAGGGATATTCAGATTAAGGTTATCTTCATAGTAATCCCTGAGTGATACCACTTAAATTTCTAAGATTTGTATAATCAGAGAAAAATATTTGACTAATTAAGTTTATGACCTTAAAAACTAATGACAGTCGTATTCTTGACTGGAAATAAAGTAGTTAAAATATTACGTACTTTTAAGTATCTTTGCTATTATATTATAGGCAGTTTGGAAAAAGAAAGAACTTAATATTTTAAATAGAACTTGTGTTAGGACTTATATCTGTCATTGGTTAGTAAGTTTATTGTTGTGAATTGATGGTATCTGATGGAAAATATATTTATTGTAATCAATTAATGTAGGTATGATTACAAGAGCTATTTTTTTTTTCCAGGAGATTTTGATGAATTCATTCAAGATAATAACGACACTATGTTGAAAAACATAGCAGAAGATCTTCGGAATTGCTTACCTCTGGAAACCATGCTTTCCTCAGAACGTCTAGCCCTCCAAAAAGTAAACACATTAAATGAGTTTACTTTTGGTGCTACTTAGGCTTCTCCTATTCTTCTCTAACCCCACAGCCTCTTTAGGCCAGCTAATTGGTCCTAAATTTGGTTTCAAATAGTTTTTCATGTAATGCTTCATCCATATTCCCACTTCTTTTGAGTCTTTAACCCTTTGGTTTCCCAGTACTATTCATTCGGGAAATATTTTTTGAGGGCATCCTGTTTGCCAAGCTCTCAAAAGTCAAAAAATGATCGAGGCCCTACAAGGGCCAATGATAGGGCCTTGCTGACATCACTGCCCTATTTTTCTCTTCCTTATTTCATTTCTTTCAGTCTCATCAAGGGTGAAGCACACCTTTTTGTTCTCTTCAGGAATTTGCATCCAACATTTTTTGCTTGTTCTTCTATTTCCCTTTTTTCTAGAATTAGTTCTTTTTTTCTCTAAACCCCCTCATTCGAGTTCTTTCACATCCTAACCCTTATGGAAGACCTATGCTATAAATATTATCTGTAAAGCAAAGCTAATATAATCAATCTCTTCTTCACTTACTAATCTGGAAACAGCAATCCTCCATGTGGTTTTCAGTTTATACATTCCTGAACAGAGGAACTAACTCCTGCCTATTCTTGTCTTGAGCTCTATCTTTTTTTTTTTTAAAGAGACGGAGTCTTGCTCTGTTGCCCAAGCTGGAGTGCAGTGGCACCACCATAGCTCACTGCAGCCTCAGACTCCTAGGCTCAAGTGATCCCCCTGCCCCAGCACCCCCAAAGACTATAGGTGTATACCATCACACCTAGCTATTTTTAAAATTTTTTTGTTGAGACATGGGGTGGTAGGAGGGGGGATTCATTATTTTGCCCAGGCTAGTCTTGAACCCCTGGGCTCAAGTGATCCTCCCACCCTCCGTCTCCCAAAGTGTTGGGATTGCAGGCATGAGCCACCATGTTTGGCACCCATACATTATTTATTTTATTTCATTTTTTTTTTTGAGTTGGAGTCTCACTATGTCGCCCAGACTGTAGTGCAGGGGCCGCTCCCGGCCACCGCAGCCTCGACCTGCTGGGCTCCGGCGATCCTTCCGCCTCAGCCTTCCGAGCAGCCAGAACTAAAGGCGTGCGCTACCGTGTCCGGCTGATTTTTTTATTTATTGTAGAGATGAGGTCTCACCAAGTTGCACAGGCGGGTCTCAAACCTGCAGGCTCAGGCAATCCACTCACCTTGGCCTCCCAAAACGCGGGATTACAGGCTGAGTCGCCGAGCCCAGCTCCACCCTGTATTTGGTCCCTGTCCGTGCTGTCCCCTCAGGCAGGCCAGACACCAGATCCTCCGCTCACCCGCACCCCGCCTCCCGGTTTCCACACTTCTTCTGGCTGACATGGCCGCTCACCCCTTTCACCCCCGAAATCCATCCCCTTGCTCTTGGGAGCTTACCGTGGTCCCCTGTGTCTTCGGTCTCTTTTCTGGTAGTTGCGGTTCCCTCTTTGCTCTCATGAAAACCTGTTTCACCACTGAGGTCCCTGGTTCCCCAACCCATGACTGCCTCTGTCCCCCCAACCTCTCGCGTGACAGGGCTTTGAAGCGGGAACTCGCTGATGGTTCCAAACCGCCCTCTCCCTCTCCTTCCTGGAACCTCCAGCTCTGAAGTGTGCGTCCTCCGAGGAAGCCTCTGCCTGCCCTCCTTGCTGCAACGATCCACTGGCCACCTCCCCAGCCCCGGATACCCTATTCTTTGAAGATCCAGATCCCGGCTCACCCTTCTCTCCCCAACCCTTCTCTCATCGAGCCTGGAGGTTCCCCCGTCCACGTGGAGGGCCCTGCTCCACCCCGGCCTGGTTCCCTTGCCCTCCTGTCCTCCAGGGATCCTGTCCTCTGCTTGGCCACTGCTTCCCACTCGCACAGTCAGAACTCGATCTTGTCACGGCCAATCATTGCGTCCCTCTGTGTCTAACTCCAGCCTGACTGCCGTGGCTGGGCTTCCCACCTCTGTCCTCTAATGCCTTGGAGTCCACGGTACTCAGCCCACTTGGACCTGCAACGTCTCGGTCTGGTCACCTTCTCACTACTCCTCCTGCCACCCTCCCTTTTGGCTTTTGGATCCGGTAGCCCAGCTTATGTGCCTGGCTACCTCGGCTCTTCGGGCCTTTTCTCCCATTAGTATACTCACCTGGCCAAATCCCAGCCACGGTCAGTTGCAACTTTCTGTCTACCCTTTGTCTACTTCCAGACCGCTGGATAAGGCTGGAAAAAGCACATAAAGCCACGTGGCTGGGCCCTGCTTCATCTCCATGACTCCTAATCCCAAGTGAGCCCTCACTGGTCTATTTCCCTAATCCGTCTGTTCTCCCTCCGGCCTGGATAACCGTTTCATAGTTTCTCCCCTCAAATCTTAAAACAGAGTCGGACTGCCTAGAATGGCTTCCGGGCTTTGCCACATCCCAGCTGTGTCAAGTTACTTAACCTCTTCGTGCCTCAGTTTGCTCCACTGTAAAGTGGGAGTCACAAAAATAGCTGTTTCGTGTAATTTATGACGAAACGAATCACGCACTGGATCGGTCCCTGATCGTCGTCAGAGCTGAAGAGACGGCAGCTGGCTTCCTGCGTCATGGAGAAAATGATGACAGTCTGAAAAGTTCTCCACATGCTTAATTCAACTACCCATACACGCACCAACACAACTGCCAACACCAACACCTCTGCAGTGGTACCGGGCACTCTTCTGTCCTTTGTGCTGGATGGATCAGCGGTGGGCACGCGTGGTTATTACGTCACCATGCCCCGTCACCTGCCAAGACCATTGCCCCGGCACTTACCTTCTTTCTTCTGAATCCTGA
>NW_007258430.1:492693-504953 GCF_000164805.1 Carlito syrichta
AGAACCCCTGGGCTCAAGTGATCCTCCCACCCTCCGTCTCCCAAAGTGTTGGGATTGCAGGCATGAGCCACCATGTTTGGCACCCATACATTATTTATTTTATTTCATTTTTTTTTTTGAGTTGGAGTCTCACTATGTCGCCCAGACTGTAGTGCAGGGGCCGCTCCCGGCCACTGCAGCCTCGACCTGCCGGGCTCTGGCGATCCTTCCGCCTCAGCCTTCCAAGTAGCCAGAACTACAGGCACGCGCTACCACGCCCAGCTCATTTTTTTTTTTTTTGATTTATTGTAGAGATGAGGTCTTGCCTGCCCAGGCGGGTCTCGAACCCACAGGCTTAGGCAATCCACTTACCTCAGCCTCCCAAAGTCGCGGGATTACAGGCTGAGCGACTGAGCCGGCTCCCATACATTCTGTTTTTTTTTTTTTTTTTTTTTTGAGTTGGAGTCTCACTCTTTCCCCCAGTCTGGAGTGCAGTGGCCGCTCCCGGCCACCGCAGCCTCGACCCACTGGGCTCTGGCGATCCTTCCACCTCAGCCTTCCGAGTAGCTGGAATTACAGGCACGCGCTACCATGCCTAGCTGATTTTTTTTTTTTTATTTATTGTAGAGATGAGGTCTTGCCGAGTTGCCCAGGCGGGTCTCGAACCCGCGGACTCAGGCAATCCACTCACCTCAGCCTCCCAAAGCACAGGATTACAGGCTGAGCCACCGAGCCCGGCTTACATTCTTAACAATGCTATTCACATTGTGAATACTTAGCAAATCTTAGTAAACATCCAGTCATTCAAAGTAGAGTCATAATAGAGGAAAATAGCAGGTAGTATAAAAATTGAGAGAAATATTTATATTACAGTTTGGATAAGATTAATAGCTTTATCAGTATCATGATACACCACAATATATAAAATGAGGAAAAGTAGTCTTTACATGTTAATAATTGACCCACAATCTTCTAACAAACTGTTTTTGGTTTTGGTTTAGGGGTTTTTTTTGTTGTTTTTTTTTTTTTACTATTTTGAGGAAGTTTTCTAATTTTTTTTTCTTTTCTTTTTTTTCTTCTTTTTTTTTTTTTAGAGATAAAGTCTCACTCTTTTGCCCAGGCTGAGTGCAGTCACCCAATCAGAGCCCACTGTGGCCTCAAACTTCTGTGCTCAGGTAATCCTCCACCTCAGCCTCCTGAGTAACTAGGACAATAGGCATGCGTCACCATGCTCAGCCAAATTAAGCTATTTTTACCTTCTTCAGTTTTCTTCTGCTTTTTGTATATATCCATACCTGATTTTTACATACTTATGATATAGGTTTCTTTGTATAGATGTAGTTATAATGTTTAGGTATACAAGCAAGATTCTTTATTATAGGTAGAAAGAATCAAACACTTTTTTTTGTAGCCATTTACTGTTATATCCTTACAACCAATGTTAATTAAGGGCTACAATTGGTAAGCATGAAGTTTTATTTGGAAGCCCTGCATTCTGGGCAAAGATTTCTTGTTAAATAGTTTGTTGGTAAGTAACTGACATGTAGAATGCAAAAGATCTGGTATAAGTTTCAACTTTCCCCCTATTAGTAGTTAATATAATTTATTTGGAGAAAATCTCTCTGGGTATCACTTTCTTATAAAATATACCACTTAGGATGGATAAGATGCTCTCTAATATCCTTTCAACTAAAATGTATTTCTTATAGCTGTTACTTGGAAAAGACCGAGGTTCGTTTACCTGGCGAGTAACAAACGACTTTCTGTGAGAATGCAGGTTTTGATCAGCAGGAGTTTTATTACTTTGTGCAAGTAAGGAGAGCACTGGGAGTATTCTCCAAAGCAATGTCTCCCTGAGGAGAGTTTTATGGGGTGATGGAGAGGGAAGAGGGTGCATCACAGGATGTAGAGGAGGGATCCCAGTGGCACGCAGTGAGTCGTCATGCCAGCACATAGGTCACAGGTTATGATAATGACACTGTAGCTCCTTCTGGGGTGGAGACTTTAGCATGGTAATGAGGAAAGTTCACTGGGGTTCTTCCATCAGTTGCTGGGGTCTGTCTGGAACTCGTTTTACCAACTAGGTGACCACATTCCCCACAGGGTTTGGGGAAAAGCAGGCAACAGGACAGGAGGCTGCAAAACAGTCTGATTGCTCAAGTTGATTAAATTCCTAGAGGAATTTAGGCCCTAGAGACCCTTCCTCTCTGCTTACATAGCCATGTTTTGCATCATTCCAGGTCAAATAAAAAGTTGCCGGTGTCTCAGAAATAAAATGAAAGAAAAGCAGTTACTGACTTGAATAAGCAAAACTTGTCTTGCTCTGCCTTGCTGTTGCTCTCAGAATTTCAGCATGTGAACCACTGATGTTTTGCCTTATATAGCAATAAAAAGAGACTTCTTTGTACTTTGTTTCCTTTGATGTTTTTCTCTCCATCAGATACAGCAGCAGCCAGAACCCACAGTTCACATTGATGCATTCCTTTATGATGAAGACTTTATTGATTCATTATGTGAGGAAGGAAAAATGAGCAGAAACTACTGTATGGCGTGTGGCTCACACCAGACAGCACCTTTAGGTAGGCACTCAAGTGTGCAAATCTGATGACTTTATATGTACATTTTCTTACATGTTAGAGTATCAAATTTTTGACCAAGCTATTCAGTGTTTTTTGAAGGCAAAAGGCCAACCTTTTGGTTATAGCATGACTATAATCAAATATTGCAGTGAAGGAGAATAAATAGAAATATTATCTAGGGAGCCTACGCCATGTAATGTCTCCCAAGATACATCTAGAAACTGTTTTTCACATCTCAAAACTGTTTAATCAGAGGTGACTCTTCAGGTCCAGAAACTAATCAGAAGGGACTGAATACAGAGGAACAGATTCATAGTCTACATACTCAACAAAAATTGACCAATAAACCCTATGCTGATTTAATTACGATGAGAAATATAACTTCCAAGACTGAAATGTTCTCCCTCTAAAAACATCTACTTGAGCCAAGCATGGTGGCTGGTGCGTGTAGCCCCATCTACTCAGGAGGCTGAGATAGAAGGATCACTTGAGACCGGGCATTCAAAGAGTTAGAGGCTGTGATGTGCTATGGTTGTGCCTGTGAATATCCAATGTACTCCAACATGGGCAACATTGCAAGACCTCATTGCTTTAAAAAATCTACTTAAGAAGTCAGATAGTAAACAGATACTATAGGGTGGGCAGGGATTCAGAAGACATAATCTTGAGAAAGACTTTCTTCAGGCCATAATTTGACTCAGTGAAGTATCCCTATCTATGATAGAGAACAACTCTAGTGACAAAGTCTCCTGCATCCTGCCCCTCAGCTGTAGCCCCTATGTCCCAACAGGAAATAAGAGTGTCTAGAAATGTAGAGTGCAATTGTTTTTTACCCATGCTGCTAGTATGTTATCCCTTCTTAATATATTCTTTGTTCAAACTAGATATGATTGTCTAGTCTGTTGTTTTAGACCTGCATTTCCCTGCTTACTTAGATTTAGCGTTACTGCATAGAGTGGGCTACCCCTCCAGGTAAATAATCTTGTGCTTGTATTACTGATCTTAGATAATATCATTCTCAAAGGTTAACTACTACCAAATTTAGAATATGTTGCTAATACAAATATATGTATCTATATTATAACTTGGGGTTAAACTTTTCTGATTTACTAGTTGAATATTCTATTTCTGGATAATACTTCTAATTTCCATTTTAAGTAGTTAAAATTCACAGAATTAAAAGGACTTGGGCAAGAGCAGTAGAGGAAAACTAAAAAGTTAATTATAACTATAACACTATATCAAATAGATTTGGTTTATAGATGAGCTATATGACAAATAAAATTTAAAGATTAGGATGCATCTTCCTCGATTAATCTGGTTTATAATGATTGAGTACCCAGGCCAGTCCAGATAACTAAAATGAATCTGAAACAGCTATCACCATGAGGGACTCTCCTCCTCCCATATGACAAGAGGCATGTCTCATTGTAAGACACTAATGATTACTCTGTAGCCCAGAAAAGAAGCACTAGTATGGCAAAGCAGGTAGTAAGGACAAAGATCCTAGAGAGGTAAGGACTATACCGGTCAAAGCCCACACCCCAAGGATTACTTCTTAAGCCTGGTCACACCCTTTATTCTCTTCCAAGGGATTGGCCAGCCTGCTTCCATTTTCTTTACCACCCTCTATTGATTATGACCATGCTTTCTCCCCTTCCTGACCAATGCATTATGTAGAACATAAGATAGTGAGTCTTTGGGTAACCTCTATAACAGAAGAAAACCAGACTTGAGCTATCCCAGGTAATTTATGATAGAAACTGAGGCATGAAGATAAGTCTAGGAGGCTAAAAATGGCGGCAATTAAACTAAACAGAATACAAGCATTTATGGGGGTATCTCAATCTCTTTCCATACTACTCCTCTCTTGCCCTCCAGAACACATTCTAGGTTGGTCAGAGCTGCCTTATCACACAGCTCCAGAGATGGTTCTTTGTTTGGTATTCTACCATCTGTGTGGCAAAATACATGGTACTCTGAGGTTGGTTCAGGGGTAAGGTAAGAAAGCCATATGGGAATCTGTCTCAGACAGCAACAGATCATAGGGAGAAGAAAAAGGAAAAAACTGAGGACATTTCAAGCTGCAAGATGGAAATGAGGGGCACAGGGATAGGGACAGTCATCTAAATAACTGTTCCCTAGAGGCCTTGTAAATGTCAGAGACTTAATATTTGTTCTACCTCACAGTGGCTGAGTACAAAATTATCATGTTGATTTTTTTCTAAATAACCTCTGGATGGCTTTCACTGATTAAGGGAAAAACCATGAAATATACCTTATAAATATAGGTGAAAGAATTAGAAGTGAAGAATGCAGTGGTTTGTACCCAAGCAAAATTTGATGTTCATTCTGTTCTGATTCTCCAGGATTTATTTCTCATTCCTTCTCCCTCATGGAATTGAAGTTCATTTACCATCACGTACTCCCTGATCTTTCTGGAAAGGTCTTGGTTGATGTTGGCTCCAGGCTCGGCACAGTCCTTTATGGGGTAAAGTCCAGCTTGTGGACATACTCAACATTTGCAGAATATTTTCTTCTCCTGCTAGCAACAGCTTTATCTGCCACCATACAAGGTGACAGCTTGGCTTTATTTATTAAAATAACAGAATAATAAGGTTCAAATAATATGACATGGATAGGTATTTAAGTTCTATTTGATGATGATAATTGAATTTGCAATGTCAAAGACCAACCGTTGATTCCTTTTACTAGTTTGTCCCTGCAACACAAATGAAGGAATATCAACAATATAGATCATAACACTTCGCTATTTTGTCAGTCACTACTGCCTTCTAACCCCTTTTTTTTTTATACTGTACTAAAATAGTATGCTGAGCTTTGATAAGAGCTCTTATAAAACTGAAAAATTTATTTGACCTAGAAAGTCACTGTATGGCAATAAGCAAGTCACTTAACACCTCTGGGCCTCTAGTTCCTCATCTGTAAGTGAGCAAACTAAATGATATCCAAGAACATATGTTGTTCCAATTTTCTGTGATCCAAAGTTTGAATGTTTGTTTCTAAGATTGCTTCAGTGTGACTTTTTAAAAACATTTAAATCATGAGTATTTCTTATGTCCTTGAATGGTTTTATCAAAAAACTGAAATGTGGTTTCTGGTTGTCATTAGTAGACTTGTTAAAACATGTGGCCAACAGCAGTAGAGGCTCATGCCAGAAACAGGCACTATCAATTTCCAACATCATTGCCTGCTTTACACAGAAACAGTTAACTCTTTAATGCTTAACTTACTTTTCAGTGTTAAAACTTTTATTCTATAACTAGGCAAAATAAACAGCCATAAGAGAAAATACATGACTTGTCAGATGGTTTTTGTTTTGAGAACATTACCTGAACTGTCTCCCTTGTACAGGCCCCCACAAAATCCTTGTCTAGGAATCTGTTTGGCCTCCTGTCAATTTATATTATGAGAGTCTTAAGAACCTGTGCTTACCACATTTTGTCTACTCTAGTCAATTTTCTGATTTGTTCAAAAAGAACAAAGCTGAAATAATTGTGGTTGTACAGACATGGTGTCAGCATTGATAAATTTATATATAGTCATTTTTCACTGTGTTATGTCACTGATTCAGTCAATAGGAATTTTTTGAATACATATGTACTATTGAATACATTCTAAAAATCCATTATGCACTATAGATAAAAATTTAGTTTTCTTTTTCTTTTTTTTTTTGAGTTGGAGTCCCACTCTGTTGCCCAGGCTGGAGTGCAGTGGCACACTCATGCTCACTGCAGCTTCAGCCTTCCAAGTAGCTGGAACTACAGGCATGTGCCGCCATGCCTGGCTAATTTTTTGATTTATTGTAGAGAGGAGCTCTTGCCATGTTACCCAGGCTGGTCTTGAACCCACGGACTCAGGCAATCATCTTGCCTCGGCCTCCCAAAGTGCTGGGATTACAGGCATGAGCCACCACACCCGGCGGTAAAAATTTAGTTTTCACATAGGTTGATATGAAATTATCTTCAGAAAATGAATTGATCTTTCTTTCCAAACTGTTTCATGTTATTGCAACCAAAAATAGGTATACGAACAACATATAGTCAATTCTTGATTATTCTTATTTACTAATTGGTTGTCTTTTGACAGATTGCCAGACACCAGACTGACTTCCTTTAACCAAACAGTTCATATTTCAGGCCACCTTCCCCTGTGTCAGATGGTGCATGATTTTCCATGATATTTCCCACAGGTTAATTCCTTCCTTGCTTCCCCCTTGGCTTCCAAGAAATTGCAGAAGTTGAGCATTAAACAGAGACTCTATATGTGATCACTCCCCTCATTTCCAACTTTGTTGAGTGCCCAGTTTTATCAAGAAAAATAAATCAGCCTTTAAAAATATGACTTTTAAATAATAGAAATAAATAAATTATAAAATCAAGTCCTTGATTAGTAAGTTTTTAAAGTTCTGGAAGTTATAAGTTTTAAAGAAACTACAAGATGTTATTTATCTTTCATTTTGTTTTTTACTTTGAGTTATATTTTTTAAAGTTTGACTTTTTTTTTTTTTTTTGAGTTGGAGTCTCACTCTGTCGCCCAGACTGGAGTGCAGTGGCTGCTATAAATGTCAAGTAGAAATAAACCCACAGTAAAAGTTCATTCATTTACATCATATCATATCTTTCTATTTTAGGGTTATCTTTACAGTTCAGCAGTACAACTCTGTGGAGTAGAACTGAATGGAGACTTTTGCCAGTTACAGGAAATGGTCATAAAAAAATATCAGTTCACTGACAGAATAAAGGTACCTTTTGAAATATATTTTGTGTTATTCATCATGTAACTCAGCCAAATCTCTTTTACACTGTTTTCAAATCTGTAATTGATTGCCATTGTGTAGAAATAGATTGAGTCACTTAATACTTCAAAACATGAATAAACATGAATTGTTTTAATTATGTCCCACTCACATATTTCTCTTCCTCCTTAATTTTATTAGAAAGTAAAATTTTTTTCTTAATTTTCTTCATATCAGCTATAGTTTTGGTAGTGGCATTTTATAATCTCTAGAGGTTGGCTAGAAATGTATTTAATTAAACTCTGAATGTTAAAAGTATGCAAAAGGATTGAGCAATACAGTTCTTTATCCTCTTTTCCTAAACTTTTGTGAGGTATTATGGATGCCTCAGAATAGCAGTTCATGGGGGAATGATATCTTAGTTAGGCTACAACAGGTTTTCTCTTTTCCTGTATTTAAGGAGAAAAATAACAAAAAAGGAGAAAGGAATTTTTTTTGGTTAATGCAGTAATATTTATCATTTCACTAATGATTCTACACATCTGATGGCAATGTAGAGAAATTTGAGTATCTCTGATGTTAAGTGTAATTTCATGTTGACAGACTGTCTCAGTAAGATTAAGGATCTAATCTGCCTGGGTGCAGTGGCTCACACCTATAATCTCAGCACTTTGGGAGGCACAGGCGAGAGGATTGCCTGACTCAGGGGTTCAAGACCAGCCTGAGCAACATAGCAAGCCTCGTCTCTACAATAAATAAAAAAGTAGCCTGGCATGGTAGCGCGCCTGTAGTTCTGGCTACTCAGAAGGCTGAGGTGGAAGGCTCGCCGGAGCCCAGCAGGTCAAGGCTGCAGTGGCCGGGAGCATGCCACTGCACTCCAGTCTGGGCAACAGAGTGAGACTCCAACTCAAAAAAAAAAAAAAAAGGACCGAATATTCCCCTTTTTTATAGAAGGAAATTATTTAATTCCCTCCTCCTGCTCCCTCACTTTCTCTTTTTCCCTTCACCCCCGTCCTTATATTAGAGATAGAGAGGCAAATGATCAGTGTAAATTCACTGTCCAATAATAAGTTAATAGGTTTATCTCACTATCCCATATGTAGTGAATAATTACACACTATTCTTACATAATAAGAATCACATAACTAGGGGTGAGGGGGAGGGAACACAACATCAGTAAAGGTACCTGATCTCAAACCAGGCAAAGTGAGAACCAAAGGGAGGCCCAAACTTCACCTGTACAATGACCACTTGTATACCTAATTCTGAATTTTATCCCACATCTTTAAAAGAAAAAAGAAAAATCCACATAACTAACAGATATCTATTTAATTGAAAATTGAGATTTAAAAATTATGAATTTTTAAGAATCATAGTTTATAATTGGATAAACAAGAAATTTTTTATTGTTTTTGTATTTAAGAAGATGATGATAAAGATATACAAAATACATCTTTTTAATGATTTTTACCCCTTTTCAAAGGAATATATGCAAATATACACCCACCCACACACTTTCCTAGTTTGTGGCTTCTGTGGCCATAGGCAGCTCTATAGTAAAAAACTTTGTAGCCGGGCTCGGTGGCTCAGCCTGTAATCCTGCGCCTTTGGGAGGCTGAGGTGAATGAATTGCCTGAGCCCGCGGGTTCGAGACCTGCCTGGGCAACTTGGCGAGACCTCATCTCTACAATAAAATTCAAAAATTAGCCGGGCGTGGTAGCGCGCTCCTGTAGTTCCAGCTACTTGGAAGGCTGAGGTGGAAGGATCGCCGGAGCTCAGCAGGTCGAGGCTGCAGTGGCCAAGAGCCACTGCACTTCAGTCTGGGTGACAGGGTGAGACTCCAACTCAAAAAAAAAACAACCCTTTCTGTATACCTTCTTAGGACTTTTGGAAACCTTAACAGTTTTCTTTCTTGAAGCTACAGATAAATGGATTTGAGGAAACTTAAAATCAATGGAAAGGGAATTCCAGGATTATTTTTGATAGTACCCGTTGAAATCCAACTAGGCTCCAAGACTCAATCTTTATTTTTATTTGTTTTTTTCTAACAGGGCTTTCCTCAGTTTTCTGCTCATATTTAATTGAGAAAAACAAAAAAGCTGATTGAAGTTATGAGCACCTGTGTGGGGATTATTGTGGGCTTCACAATTGAGTGATCTTATTGGGCAGCTTATTCGTTGGGAATATTTAGTGAAGTAGCCTGAGATCTTTCCACTTGGGCAGGTCTGATTGCCCACAGAAAACCTTTCTAATCTCTAAGCAACATCTGGGAACTGAGTGGTAGAGGAAAAGGGTTGGAGAGGTGGAATTTTCAGTGTTCTATGTGCATGTTTCCTTAATTTCCTTTGTTTTCAGTATATTACCCTTTCCTTCAAATAGGCCTGGTATCTGGTCCCATTCCAGAGACTACATCTCTATTCCTGTGCTGTGGTAGGAGAAAGCTATATAGGGATCAGGCTGCCTTTTTTTTTTTTTTTCCCTCATTTCAATAGCTTTAGTTACAAATACCTTTTCATTACATGGTTGCATTGTATAGTGGCAAAGAAGTCTGGGCTTTAAGTATACCCACCATTTCTACCTGTGCACTTTGTGCCTGATAGGTGATTTTTCATCCCTCCACCCCTTCCCTGGCTGCTTCTTTTTTTTCCCCCCCAGTGGCATCTCACTCTGTCCCCCAGGCTGGAGTGCAGTAGCATACTCATGACCACTTCAAGCTTGACCTACTGGACTCAGGCAATCCTTCTGCCTCAGTCTTCCAAGTAGCTGGAATTACAGGTGCATGCTACCACACCTGGCTAATTTTTTGATTAATTGTAGAGTCAAGGTCTCGCCAAGTTGCCCAGGCTGGTCTCAAACCCCTGGACTTAGGCAATCCTCTCACCTCTACCTCCCAAAGTGCTGGGATCCTGGCTGCTTCTTAAACTGGCTTTCAACTAGATTCTCTTATTTTTAGCATTTCTCCCAACTCCTCTACCTGATACCACCCAGAATGAACCTTTGGGAGATATTATAGTATAAATCAATTTTGAGTCTCAGCTTTCACTAATTCTAGCTTAGAAATCAATTTTATCAGGCTTCCTACGTTCCTTATTTCTTTCCCTTTTTTCCCTCACTTAACACATTTTTATATCTGTTGTTTTCTTTTCCACTCTCCCCCATCCTTGCAGGTTTAACACTATATTATAAAAACCTTGTACTGTCATCATCATGAGGTTTCAGTAATGTACAAAAGTACATGCATTTGTTTTTTATCTAGTATCTTTACATGCAAGGCTCATGGATTTAAATTCTTTTTTCTGCAGGCTAGAGGTAAACATTTCCTCATTCATATGCCTGGTCTGGGCTTATTCCTTTGATGGCACTTACATAAAGTTATTAACATAGCTTTTCTATCCCATAGCTATATTATAACACTTGAAAGCAAATATTGTGTATAACCTATAACCCAAGTATAACCTGCATGGTATCTAGCACATAGGAGGTACCTGTTAAATATTGGTTGAATTGCTTTTGGTTGCCTTGTGGTCCCTGCATCGTCAGCATTCCAGAGTTTGCCCAGAGCCACGGCTTGGGATTTTCCTGGGGTCTCCGGAGCGCCTCTCCTGACTGCCGTAATTTATCAATCCACTTGAATCTTTTTGTTTTACACTGTCCTGTGGTGGCTTGGGAGAACAGAGAGAACAGAGATGGGATTGCAAAAGGGAAACTGTGTTTGCGCTGTGATCTATCAGTAGGTTAATTTAAATATTGATTTTATGTCTCTGCTACATGTTTAGAAAGTTTGAAATGATTAACTGACTTTTTTGTGTTGAGAAATATGCCAAAGCTGTGTTTAGAGGCTCCAGGCCAATATAATTGAAATTATTTTAGTATTTTTATTATTTGAAAAAAAATTTTTTTAATCAGATCCACAACATTTTGAATATTGTATGTTTGTAAGACCAGCGTTTATTTGAAAAAAAAATGAAAATACAAAGCAAAATTTTTCTTTTCTTTCTAAAATGAAAGTTGTTTTGCTCTTAAGCAAATATATTTTTTTCTTCTTGTTGTCTTGCCTGTTGCCTGCAAGACTTATTGATTGTTGTCTAAGTTAAAATTTTTAGGTATATAGTTTTTTTGTTTGTTTGTTTGTTTGTTTTTTAAGTTGGAGTCTCACTCTGTCGCCCAGGCTGGAGTGCAGTGGCACATTCATGGCCACCCCAGCGTCGACCTACTGGGCTCTGATGATCCTTCTGCCTCAGCCTTCCAAGTAGCCAGAACTACAGGTGCGCGCTTCTATGTCCAGCTAATTTTTTTTAAAAAGCAGGATTTATTGAGACGAGAAAAGCTCCCACAGTGAGAGGGGACCCGAGGGGTTGCCCTAATATTTTTTAAAATTTATTGTAGAGACGAGGTCTCGTCAAGTGCCCAGGCTGGACTCAAACCCGCGGGCTCAGGCAGTCCACTCACCTCAGTCTCTCATAGTGCTGACATTACAGTCTGAGCCACCGAGCCTGGCCAGGTATATAGCTTTTAAATAAATTGTTTTGTTTACTTTTTTGGATAGGTAACGCATTCAAGTGAATTTTAGATGAAGAGCCAGACAAGGCCAGTTAACATATTATATTAACATTGTATCATTTGAAACCTACTTTAACAATTTTTATATGGTCTCGTTAGATTCTGTGAATCAGGATAAATATTATTTAAGTTTATTTATGAAGAAACTGACTACCTAAGAGTACAAACCTAGTTGGTGATAAAGCTAGAAGTTAAACCTAGGTCCTTTGACTCTAACAACTAGTGCTACAGTAGAAAAAATTCTGAACTGAAAGTCAAAAGAGCATAATTACAACTGAATAAATAATTCCATCTAAGCCAAACTCGGTGGCTCAGCCTGTAATCCCGTGCCTTGGGAGGCTGAGGTGAGTGAATTGCCTGAGCCCACGAGTTCGAGACCCGCC
>NW_007258430.1:504973-515755 GCF_000164805.1 Carlito syrichta
TCATCTCTACAATAAATCAAAAACTAGCCGGGCGTGGTAGCACGCGCCTGTAATTCCAGCTACTTGGAAGGCTGAGGTGGAAGGATCGCTGGAGCCCAGCAGGTCGAGGCTGCAGTGGCCGGGAACAGCCACTGCACTCCAGTCTGGGCAACAGAGTGAGACTCCAACTAAAAATAATAATAATAATAATAATAATTCCATCTAAAACAAGCTGGATATTACTAGATAGTAATTGTCTCCCATAAGCAGTATTATTATACTCTTCTTTCTCCCACTGTAAGAAGTGTTAACCTTTCATATTGCTTCACAACATCCTTAAACCCAAAGATGTTTCTTCTGAGGGTATATGATACAGTATAACTGTTTTCTTAAGTGAACTCATTTTTCTTTAGGTGCTTCATGCAGACATTTGTACCCAGGATGTCCTTCTGCAAAATGCTGATGTTGTTGTCATGAATAATGTCTTTGAATATTTTCTGAATGAGACAGAACAGGCCAGGTACGCTATTTATTCAGCATGAAATTTGTTACTAAAATTCATTCAGCGAGGTATGAAAAGAGATTAGTAAGGCTGGCTTGTTTTCATATTAAACTTTTTAAAACCGACTCCTCGAACAAAAAATAAGGAAATGTGTTATGTATAAAATAAAAGCAAACTGATTGTCTAACTTTGTAAAAGGTTATATCTAATTTTTGACAGATATAAAATGATTTTATGATGAACCAAGCATTTTCTTAGCTGTGAGGGATACAGTAAGACACCAATTCCCATTAGGCCTTTATACTTATTCTGCCACAGTTTTCTTTCTTTTTCTTTTTCTTTTTTTCGAGTCTTTAGGTCAAGGTCTCATTGTGGCTCACCACAGCCTTAACTTCCTGGAGTCAGGTAATCCTTCCTCCTCAGCCTCCCACATAGCTAGAACTACAGGCCTGTGCCACCACACCTGGCTAATTTTGTTATTTTTTGTAGAGACAATGTCTTGCTGTGTTGGCCCAGGCTGGTCTCGAACTCCTTAGCTCAAGCAGTCCTCCCACCTTGGCCTCCCAAAATACTGGGATTACAGCCATGAGCCACCACGCCTGGCCCTCAGTTTTCTTTTCTGTGAGATAATATATCATATTACTGTCATATCACAAAATAATGGGAATTCAGTGGGACTTGTAAATGAATATTAAAACAGGATAAAAAATATTAACCTAGAAAAGTGTTTAATTATGGAACTTTAAAAATGTTCTTGCCAGGCACAGTGGCTCACAGAGAGGATTGCCTGAGTCCAGGGGTTCAAGACCAGTTCAAGACCAGCCTGGGCAACTTGGTGAGGCCTCATCTCTACAATAAATCAAAAAAATTAGCCAGGCATGGTGGCATGCACCTGTGGGTCCAGCTACTTGGAAGGCTGAGGTAGAAGGATTGCCTGAGTCCAGCAGGTCAAGGTTGCAGTGGCTGTGAGCATGCCACTGAACTTCAGCCTGGGTGACAGAGTGAGACTCCAACTCAAGAAAAAAGTTGTTAAGATAGTAATTGTATTCTGGGTGCAGGAGCTCATACCTGTAATCCCAGCACTGTGGGAGTAGAGGTGAGAGGATTGCCTGAGTTCAGGGGTTCAAGACCAGCCTGGGCAACATGGCAAGACCTCATCTTTACAATAAATATACAAATTAGCCAGGCGTGGTGGTATGTGCCTGTAGTTCCAACTACTTGGAAGGCTGAAGTGGAAGGATTGCCTAAGCCCAGCAGGTTGGGGCTGCGGTGGCCATGATTGTGCCGCTGCACTCCAGCCTGAGTGGGAGAATGAGACTCCAACTCAAAAAAAAACAAAAAAAAAAAACAAGAGCTAGGCTCAGTGGCTCAGCCTGTAATCCCGCGCCTTTGGGAGGCTGAGGTGAGTGGATTGCCTGAGCCCGCGGGTTCAAGACCCGCCTGGGCAGGCGAGACCTCATCTCTACAATAAATCAAAAAATCAGCCGGGCGTGGTAGCACATGCCTGTAATTCTGAGGTGGAAGGATCGCCGGAGCCCAGCAGGTCGATGCTGTGGTGGCCAGGAGCAGCCACTGCACTCTAGTCTGGGCGACCGAGTGAGACTCCAACTCAAAAAAAAAAAAAGATAGTAGTAGTAGACTCCTGGAGCTTATTCTACTATTCAAGTGGTAGAAAAACTAGCAATCTATGTTCAGTTTTCTGATTTCCTGTCACAATTGATGAATTTTGTTTCTAATTAGAGAACTTACAGGATCTTCTAGTTAGAAAATTCCTTTTTATTTTTTGAGTCTGAGTCTCACTCTCCCATCCAGGCTGGAGTGCAGTGACACAATCACAGCTACATAGCCTCTACCTGCTGGGCTCAGGCGATCCTTCTGCCTTAGCCTTCCAAGTAACTGGAACTAAAGACACATGCTACCACTCCCAGCTAATTTTTTTTATTTATTGTAGAGACAAGGTTTCGCCATGTTGTCCAGACTGGTCTCAAACTCCTAGGCTCAGGCGATCCTTCTCTCTCAGCTTCCCAACTTCTGAGATTACAGACATGAGCTACCATGCCTGACCTAGAAAATTATTTTAGTCTATAGTCTGAGATGCTGATTTTCTGACCAGTTAGGCTTGCTTATTTCTTACTTTTCTTTATTTTTATTTTTTTACATTTTTTTATTTTAAAGATGTGGGGTACAATTCAGGGTTAGGAATACAAATGTTCATTATGCAGGTACCCTTGTTGATGAGGTGTGCCTCCCCCGTGATTCCCGCTACTACTGCCAATCCTTTTTTTTTTTTTTTTTTTTGGAGTTAGAGTCTCACTCTGCTGCCCAGACTAGAGTGCAGTGTCATGCAGTGGCTCACAGCCACCCCAGTGTCAACCTGCTGGGCTCAGGCGATCCTTTTGGTACTACAGGTGCACGCTATCACGCCTGGCTAATTTTTTGATTTATTGTAGAGATGAGGTCTCACCAAGGTACCAGGCTGTTCTCAAACCCGTGGGCTCAGGCAGTCCCCTCACCTTGGCCTCCCAAAGTGCTGGGATTACAGGCTTGAGCCACCACGCCCACCCACCAATCCTTTTCTTATATAGTACTAGATAATTGTTTAAGGTCTGCTTATGAGTGAGAACATGTGATATTCAGTTCTTTGTTTCTGTGATAGATCAGTCATATTTCAGACTCTTAAGTTCATCCAAGTTGCTGTGAAGTTCTTAATTTTGTCCTTTGTGGCTGCATAATATTCCATCCTTTATATGTACCACATTTTTTTTACTCAGGTCTCTTTCGATGGACAGCATGGTTGGTTCCATGTTTTTGCTATTGTGAACAATGCTGCAATAAACATATGTGTGCAAGTATCTTTTCCATAGAGTGATTTGAGTTCCTCTGGGTATATTACCAGTAGAGGGATTGCATGGTAATATGGAGGGTCGATTTTTAGATCTTTTAGGAATCACCAAACTGTTTTCCACAGTGGTCATACTAGTTTACACTCCCACCAACAGTGTAGAAGTGTTCCTTTTTCCCTGCATCTTCTCCAGCATCTGTTGTTTTTTGAGTTATTGATGATGACCATCCTTGATGGAGTTAGGTGATTTCTTAACTTTTTATAACAGCATTTGTGTACTCTAGATGCAGGAGAGCTCCTGCTCATATATATGCAAGGGAGTTACATTAATATGTTTGGATTAGTGCATCATTAAGGTTTCCACTGCAGAAAAGTAAAAATGCATGTAATTATAGATCACAAATAGTTAATACAGAGTGGAATCCTGAATGACTAAACCTCTTTATTCTGCCACCACCTTCTACACAATCTCTCTCTCTCTCTCTCTCTCTCTCTCACCACACACACACACACACACACACACACACACAGATACACACACACACCCCACAAATATTCCCATGCCAATTGCTACTAGCTCAAGGTCACTAGGAAATTAACAATTTAAATAATATTAAAAGAAGCTAGTTCTACAGAGCTAATCATATGGTCCAAGCTCAGCAAGAGTGGGTGATGATTTTTAGTCATCAGCTGACTAACATGAGCAAAGTTGTTTTAATCATAGTGTCCCATTTTAGCATACTTCTCAGTGCACTAAGTATGATTAGCTTTTTGCCTTTTTAAAGTTAATGACAGGTAGCCAAAACATTACATAAATACTGGAGAATGAAATATTACCAGGTTTATTACAGGCTCGGTGGCTCAGCCTGTAATCCCGCGCTTTGGGAGGCTGAGGTGAGTGGATTGCCTGAGTCCGTGGGTTCAAGACCCGCCTGGGCAACTTGGCGAGACCCCATCTCTACAATAAATCAAAAAATTAGCCGGGTGTGGTAGTGTGCACCTGTAGTTCCAGCTACTTGAAAGGCTGAAGCGGAAGGATCGCCAGAGCCCAGCAGGTTGAGGCTGCAGTGGCTGGGAGCGTGCCACTGCACTCCAAACTGGGCGACAGAGTGAGACTCCAACTCAAAAAAAAAAAAAAAAGTTAAAACAGAAAAACACCTTAAACTCTTTTGAGATTCATTATAGAAAGATTTTGAATGCTGAAGAATGATGAAAGCTATTGGTGAACTTGATATGGGAAATACTACATATTTGGGTTGTTCTAAAAACTTTCTTGGAGTTCGTTCATTCACAAATGCTACATGATTCACTGAACAGGTATTAGTCACGTGAGTTAATGCAATCACGTCTAAATTAGTCTAGTGCAATGACTTCTAAATACAGAGAGATTATAGTGTCTTGTGGTTAATTATCTTCATTGTGAGTGATAGCATACAGAAGTAAGTTTAGAAGGTAGAGTAAAGCATTCTGATAATGGAATTGTTCTGACAAAACCGATCATTTACCTATATAATTCTCTTTTGTAGTAGGTGAAAGAGAATGGATGGTACAACATTTAACTTCCAAAGACTTGTAATTTTAATCAGAATCTGAGGACAGCTAGAATGATATTACTGTAGGAGTTAGTAGATAAGAGAAAACTTAAATACATCGTAATAATAAAAAATGTGTACTCAGAAAAGGCTCAGGCTTCAAAATAGGTTAGATTTCATTCCCGGGTAACACTCCAGATTTCTAATTTTTAGTTTAAAAGGTACTTATATCTACTTTTTTAGTAGGGATCAAACAAATAGAACTACTATAGTGACAATTTACCAGAAATAGCAAGTGCTATATTGAGCCATGCCTAATCATGTCATGCCAATATACTGGGCTTCTTCATTCTTATTAAATAAATGTATAAAATATGTCATTTTTAGGAACCATATCAAAACAACAAAATAGCTCTACCCCAAACACAGTGATATTTATTACTGAACACTGCTACATTTTATCTATAGCCTAACAAAAAGAATAGGTTGTATCATCTTGCCTAGAAAGCTCCAGAAATACTAAACCTAATAGCCACTGCTTTAACTAAAATAAGGGCAAATGATACCACTGCAAAGAATTTAAGGGCTTTGGTCAGGTGCAATGGCTCACATCTGTAATCCCAGTAGTTTGGGAGGCTGAGGCAGGACGATTGCTTGAGCCTAGGCATTTTAGACCAGCCTAGACAACATAGCAAGACCTTGTCTCTACAAAAAAAATCAAATTAACCAGGCATGGTGGTGCACACCTGTACTCCCAACTACTCAGGAGGCTGAGGCAGGAAGATCACTTGAGCCCAGAAGGTTAAAGCTGAGGTAAGCCGTGATCATGTCACTCACTGCACTTCAGCCTGGGCAACCTTGACTCAAAAAAAAAAAAAGAATTTAAGGACTTTCAGTGCTGATTCAGCTTTGACTTCTGCATCAGTTCTGAAAACTGAGTTTTGGCCTTATTCACAAACCTTGTAGTAATATGAATTATTACCTTATTATAAGTCACCTCAGTACTGTAACCTCACAATTTTGCCAATACTCCTCAGAACTAGAGAGTTTACCAATTCCTAGTATGTTGCTGCAGCCCTGTATCTTGTAACCTGCAGGCAAACATCTTTGCCCATCTTAATTTCTAGATATCACCTGTGCTGCATTTCTTTTGTCATCCTCCTTTTTTTTTTGAGTCATGCTCTCACTCTGTTACCCAGACTGGAGTACAGTGTCACAATCTTGGCTCACTGTTGGGCTCAGGAAATCCTTCCATCTCAGCCTCCAGAGTAGCTGGGTGCACCACTATGCCCAACTACTTTTTTTATTTTTTTTTGTAGAGACAAGGTCTTGCTGTATTGCCTAGGCTGGTCTTGAACTCCTGGGCTCAAGCAGTCCTCTTACCTTAACTTCCCAAAGTGCTGAGATTACAGGCGTGAGCCATCACAAAGTCTCAGTTTTTTAAAAACTTCATTTAGCAGGTGTCTGATAAAACCTAACATACCAAGCTTTTGTTTTGTTTTGGTTATTTTTTTTTTTTTCAGTCAGGATTTCTGTTGCCCACACCTCGACCTGCTTCAGGCAATCCTTCCACCTCAGCCTTCCTAGTAGTTGGAATTACAGGCATGAATACCACACCCAGCTAATTTTTTTATTTATTGTAGAGATGAGGACTTGCCAAATTGCCCAGGCTGGTCTCAAACCCCTGGGCTCAGTCAGTCCTCTCACCTCCACCTCCCAAAGTACGTGAGCCACTGCATCTGGCCTTGTTACGTTTTTAACTTGAGTAATAGAAGTGTTGATAAGGGCATGCTTTGGATTCAGTTTGGGGATTTTTTTTAAAAGAATACTTTTTTGGGGAGCAGTTTTAGGTTCCCAGCAAAATTGAGAGGAAGGTGCAGAGATATCTCATACCCACACATGCATAACCTTGTCCGTTACCAACACACCCCACCAGAGTAGTACTTTCTGTTACAATTTTTTTTAGAGTCCCTTTTAAAAAAGGAGCAAAGTAGGGTGGTGATAGCTCACTGTACCTTGAATTCCTGAGCTCAAGCAATGCTCCTTCCTCAGCCTCCCAAATAACTGGGACTACAGGTGTGCGCAACTGCACCCTGCCAAGGTTCACTCTTGATTTGGACAAGTATCCATAATTTAAGTATCATATATAATATTTTCAGTGCCTTAAAAATGCTCTGTGCTCTGCCTGTTCATTCTTTCCTCTCTCCTGGCAACCTCTGATCTTTTTACCATTCAGTAGTTTCACCACTTCTAGAATGTCATATAGTCTAGTTGGATTCAAGCAATTATATATAGCCTTTTCTGGCTGGGCGCAATTACTCACACTTGTAATCTCAGCACTTTGGGAGGCTGAGGTGGGAGGATGGCTCGAGGCCACGCGTTCAAGACCAGCCTAGACAACATAGTGAGACTTCATTTCTACAAAAAAAATAAAATATATATAACCTTTTCAGACTGGCTTCTTTCACTTACTAATATGCATTTAAAGTTCTTTCACTTTCGTGACTTGATAGCTCATTTCTTTTTAGTGCTAAATTATATTCCATTGTCTTGATGAATTGCAGTTTATTCACCTACTGAAGGACATCTTGGTTGCTTCTAAGTTTGGGGAATTATGAATAAAACTGTTATAAACATCTGTGTGCAAGCTTTTGTATAGACATAGGTTTTCAGTACTTCGTTTTGTAAGAAACCACCAAAGTGGCTGTATCTTTTTGCCTTCCCTGAGAGCAGTGAATAAGAGTCATTGTTTTCTCACATCCTCTTTCCTACATTTGGTGCTGTCACAGTTCTGGATTTCTGTCTTGCTAATAGGTATGTAGTAGCATCTTAGTGTTGATTTAATATACTGTTTTTAATGTGTTGTAGAGCCTGGGAACATATGAGTCATAACATAAGGAAGCAAGGATCATTATTAGTGACAGTACCAAGTCTGGAAGATTCTCTCTCGGGTCTTCAGGTATGTAAGCCTCTTTTCCAGCATTTTTATTATCAGAACTTTTCTCCTGCTTTTTTCTGGTAGTTCTTAGAATATTCTAGCAATGTCCTGTGTGTAAAAATAGTGGCAGATGGTAGAAAGAATAGCAAGACTTTATGGCTTAAGCCTTTGCTTATGGTTTATTCACCAGCCCCAAAAGCTCTGAAACTGTTAATCTTATCTTTTTTTTTTTTATTTGGAATCTCACTCTGTCTCCCATGCTGGTGTGCAGTGGCATGCTCATGGCTAACACAGCCTCAACCTGCTGGGCTCAGGTGGTCCTTCTGCCTCAGCCTTCCAAGTAGCTGGAAACACAAGTGTGCGCCACTGCGCCCAGCTGATTTTTTTAATTTATTGTAGAGATGAGGTCTTGCCATGTTGCCCAGGCTGGTCTCAAACCTGTGGGTTCAGGAAATCCTCTTGCCTCGGCCTCCCAAAGTGCAAGGATTATAGGTATGAGCCACCATGCCCAGTTGTCAGTCTTATCTTGATATAGATTCCCTTGCTTCTCCACCCAGTTTTTCTGTGTGGTGATAGTTTTAGGTTAACAAACACTACTGAATGTTTGTAAGGGACTTAGAATATCCACATCATAACTTTGTCCCTTAGAACAAAAGGAACAGAGTTGCTCAAGGCGTCTAGAATCATACATGTAGACTGGAGGCCTACACACTGTGCAGTTTGGCCTCTAAGACAGTTTGGAATCTGGCACAAACCACGTCTTTGTTCCCGATTCTTTGTATAAAATAAGACCAATATTTATTTACTTATTTATTTTTATTATTTTTTTGAGTTGGAATCTCACTGTGTCACCTAGGCTGGAGTACAGTGGCACGCTCACGGCCACCGCAACCTCCTCTCCCTGCTGGGTGCAGGCTATCCTTCCACCTCAGCCTTCCAAGTAGCTGGGTCTACAGGCATACCACCATGCCCAGCTAATTTTTTTATTTATTGTAGAGATGAGGTCTCGCCATGATGCCCAGGTTGGTCTCGAACCCATGGACTCAGGCAGTCCTTTCGCCTCTGCCTCCCAGAGTGCTGGGATTAGACATGAACAACCACGTTGAGCTAAGACCAATATTTAATAATAAAATTCAACCCAATAAATTGACCCTTATAGGAAAGTTAATTAGTATTTGAATAGCAGTTTTGCAATTCCCCAGATGAAAGATGCTATCATATTTGAATGTCATTTTCAGTAGTGGTGTTTTCCTTGTATATAAGCATTGCCAAAGGTAAACTACCTGTCTCTTCCTTTAAAAAAATTTGTATCAGTCATCTAAATTATAAAAGTAGTTTGTGTTTGTTATAGCAAGGTAAATAATCCAAAGATACTTAAAGAGAAGGTATCTGTTTCTCCATCATTTTCTCTCTATGAGAGTCTCACCTCATGAGTAACGTGACCCTTCCATACTTTTCCACACTTAGAAAAACATACCTTTAGAAATGTCTCTGATTTGTATTATAATTTCTGTATTCTTTTATGTTCCAAAGTCAGAGTAAGTTAAGTCCCTAAGTCCATAGATCTATCATTTAATGCAGCAAAAAAGTAGTCCTATGGCACCATGTAGAGCTAGTCCTGTTCACTATAATCAAACTCTGTTGTGTTTGACCAGGCATGGTGGCTCATGTCTGTAATCCCAGCACTCTGGGAGGCCGAGACAAGAGGACTGCATGAGCCTGGGTGTTCAAGCCTAGGCAAAAAGCAAGGCCTCATCGCTACAAAAAAAAATCAAAATCTTAGCCAGATGTGGTGGTGCATGCCTCTAGTCTCAGTTACCCAGAAGGCTGAGTCGGGAGGATCAACTGAGCTGAGGAGGTCAAGGCTGCAGTGAGCCAAGATCGACTGTACCACTGAACTCCAATCTGGGTGACAGAGTGAAACCCTGACTTAGAAAAACATACAAGCAAAAAGCACAAAACTCTGTTGAGTTCAATCAACTGCTTAGTGAGTGATGATTTTTTGAAATTCCAGAGAATAGAGTATTCTGCAGTTTTCATATTTGTTTATTATCTTTTTTCCCCCCTAGACAAATATACAGTTATCCTCCTGGGTTGAAGAAATACCACTGAACTATGATGTGTACCCACAAAAGGACATTGACAAAGAAGCTCTTGAACAAATTCATTTATATAAGATTCTCTAGCACGAAAATAATTCTGCCTCACTGTACTGTTTTGTTAGTATATTATAAAATAATGAAAAAGGAATATAACTCCAATGTCCTAATACATATTTTTTCTGCATAGTCTCTTCTAGTCTTTGTACATGATTGCATATTTGTAAAAAGTTGTATATATACAACTTTGCTCTGAGTTGTATAATAATTAAAGTATTTATCGGAAAACATTTGGTTTTCATCAGTTTCTTTTATTTTGTTAAAAATGTAGGCCGGGCGCAGTGGCTCAAGTCTGTAATCCCAGCACTTTGAAAGGCCGAGGTGAGGGGATTGCCTGAGCCTATGGGTTCAAGAACAGCCTGGGCAACTTGGTGAGACCTCATTTCTACAATAAATCAAAAAATTAGCCAGGTGCGATAGCATGCACCTGTAGTCCTGGCTGTTTGGAAGGCTGAGGCAGAAGGATTGCCTGAGCCCAGCAGGTGAGCATGCCATTGCACTCTAGCCCTGGCACAAAGTGAGACTCCAACTCAAAAAACAAATGTAAATATGGGCCAGGCTTGGTAGCTCACGCCTATAATCCCAGCACTTTGGGAGCCCATGGGTTCGAGACCAGCCTGGGCAACCTGGTGAGACTTTGTCTCTACAATAAATCACAAAAACTAGCTGGGCATGTTGGCGTGCATCTATAGTTCCAGCTACTTGGAAGGCTAAGGCAGAAGATTGCCTGAGCCCAGCAGGTCGAGGCTATGGTGGCCATGAGCAGCGTGCCTCAGCACTCCAGCCTGGGTGACAGAGTGAGACTCCAACTCAAAAAAAAAGGTTAGGAC
>NW_007258430.1:515831-519114 GCF_000164805.1 Carlito syrichta
CTTTTTTTTTTTTTTTTTTTGAGTTGGAGTCTCACTCTGTCGCCCAGACTGGACTGCTGGCTCGACCTGCTGGGCTCCGGCGATCCTTCCGCCTCAGCCTTCCGAGTAGCCAATTTACAGGCGCACGCTACCATGCCGGGCTAATTTTTTGATTTATTGTAGATATGAGGTCTCGCCAAGTTGCCCAGGCGGGTCTCAAACCCGCAGGCTCAGGCAATCCACTCACCTCAGCCTCCCAAAGGCGCGGGATTACAGGCTGAGCCACTGAGCCCGGCTCCAATCCCTTTCTTATAGTATTATGATAATTGTTTGAGGTTCACTTATATGTGAGAACATATGGTACTCTGTTCTTTGTTTCTGTGATAGATCACCGAGTATGATCGCTTGGAGTCATTCTTAAGTATAAATATAGGTTACTTGAAAACAAGTATTTCAACAGAGACAGTCGATCTGATAAGCAAGACAGCTGCAACTTGACCAACAGGAGGGAAGGTAGGCAGTGTGGGTCTATTGAACAAAGTGATGATTCACTTCTGGGGGGACAAAGCAGGATGGCACAAAATTTAATCACACCTACTCAGAATAGCTTGCAATTTAAAACAGGTTATTTCTGAACTTTTCCACTTACTTTTTCTTTTTGAGATAGCATTTTGCTCTGTTGCCCTCTTTTTTAGTTGTTGGAGTGCAGTGGCACACTCACGGTCACCCCAGGGTTGACCTCTTGGGCTCAGTCGATCCTTCCACCTCAGCCTTCCAAGTAGCCAAAACTACAAGCATATGCTACCATGCCGGACTAATTTTTTGATTTATTGTAGAGACAAGGTCTCACCATGTTGCCCAGGCTGGTCTTGAACCTGCGGGCTCAGGCAATCCTCTTGTCTCAGCCTCCCAAGTGCTGGGATTACAGGCTTGAGCCACTGCACTTGGCCTGTTGCCCTCTTTACATTGATTTGGTGAGAGAATTAAATTAATAGAAAACAGAAAATAAAGTTGCTTATTAGAACTTTAGAAACTTTTTAACCATGTTTCTTTAAAATTATTAAACTTCATAAAGCTTCTCAATGTTTTGTCACTACTCCCTTAACCCAGCCTCCAAACTCCTCTACTAATGTAGATGCTCTTGATGTCCCAGCCAGGTCCCATTTTGGGATACCACAGCTAAAACATTCCAAGATTTGATGACAACTATATCATCAGTAGACATTACAAGGTATTTTTTGTTGATAGTGAACTCCACAGCCATTCAACTATTAATTGCACGAATTAATTATGCAAACATGTATTAAGCTCCCACTCTAAATCCAGCACTCTGCCAGGCTCTGTGGATACAAACATGGAACGAACACTTGGCTCTACCCTGAAGGAACTCACGGTCTAAGGAGAGCGGGGAGCATATTAGTTTAGATACAGGGTAAGGAACGATGTCCCTGGGAGGGGGAATGGTATATGCAGAGGCATAAAGGATAATGAGCATTTTAGTATGACTAGAGGCCAAGGTAGGATTACATGAGGTTGGTAAAGTATATGGATGCCTCTGGAAGGTCATGTTATAGCAAACAAAGGAGATCATATTGTATTGTGAAAAGGTGAGCCACTAGAAGACCACATATTGATATGGTTAAAATAAAATTATAGAAACATAATTCTGGAGGCATTATATAGGATGCATTAAAGGGGAAAACTAGAGGAAGGAGAATAAGTCAGGAAACCACTAGGACGGCCCAGTGAACCCAGTAGTAATGCACTAAGTCAGCAGTTCCCAACCTTTTTGGCTTCAGGGACTAGTTTCAAGGAAGACAGTTTTTACACAGACAGGGATGGGGGCAATGGTTTCAGGATGATTCAAGTGCATAACATTTATTGGGTACTTTATTATTATTACATTGTAATATGTAATGAAATAACTATACAACTCACCATTTAAAAAAAAGAGGCAAGCCGGGCTCTGTGGCTCAGCCTGTAATCCCACGCCTTTGGGAGGCTGAGGTGAGTGGATTGCCTGAGCCTAGGGGTTCGAGACCCGCCTGGGCAACTTGGCGAGACCTCATCTCTATAATAAATCAAAAAATTAGCCGGGCGTGGTAGCACGCGCCTGTAGTTCCAGCTACTTGGAAGGCTGAGGCGAAAGGATCACCGGAGCCCAGCAGGTCGAGGCTGCGGTGGCCGGGAGCGGCTGTTGCACTCCAGTCTGGGCGACAGAGTGAGACTCCAACTCAAAAAAAAAAAAAGTTAAAAGAAAAAAAAAAAAAGGCACAGTGGAAGTGGTAAATAAAATAATAGGTCACACGCAAACTAAAATAAGTGTTGGATTCTGACTGAAAGCCTGCCACCAGATGGAGTTGAAGTACATCAACTCACTTGCCACTCACTGATAGAGTTTTGATATGAGTTGGCAAGCAATTGATTTATGATGGTCTCTGTCCAGTCAAACCTCGCTGCTAATGTTAATCTGTATTTGCAGCCACTCCTCAGTGCTAGCATCACAACCTCAGCTCTACCTCAGATCAGCAGGCATTAGATCCTCACAAGTAGCGTGCAACCTAGATCTCTTGCATGCTCAGTTCACAATAAGGTTTGCGCTCCTATGACTATCTATTGCTGGAGCTGATCTGACATGAGGTGGAGCTCAGGCAGTAATGCAAATGATGGGGAGCAGCTATAAATACAGATGAAGCTTTGCTTACGTGCCTGCTGTTCACCTCCTGCTGTGCTGCCCAGTTCCTAACTGGTTCTTGTCCTGGGAGGTTGGGAACCCCTGCTTTAAAACTCACCACTTTAGGCTGTAGTTCATCCACTTATAAAAATAAGTTAATGAATATTTGCCAACCACGAGTTTCACAGGAGTATTATTTACATTAATTAATAATAAATACTTCTTGAAATACACACATGGAAAAGCATATAAATAGAATACAAACTGGAAATCATTTTTAGCCTTTCTCTGAATAAATGTCCCAACCAAATTGATAGATACAATAATCACAATTGTATCTAGGATCCTCATTTCCAAGAGCATTCTCATTCAAGTGGCTCTTTGCCAAGAACAGTGATCATCTGGTTGTTCTATTCTCTAACACTAATTGGTATTCTCAAATTTCTGCTTTCCTTGAGGGAGATGCAGAAAAGAAATATATGCCCATTATAACCTTCTAGGAATAAACTGAATATAAACTAATGAAAATGTAATTCTGAGCCGGGCTTGGTGGCTCAGCCTGTAATCCCAGCACTTTGGGAGGCTGAGGTGAGTGGATTGCCTGAGCCCACGGGTTCGAGACCCATCTTG
>NW_007258430.1:519158-533637 GCF_000164805.1 Carlito syrichta
GGTCGAGGCTGCGGTGGCCAGGAGCGGCCACTGCACTCCAGTCTGGGCGACAGAGTGAGACTCCAACTCAAAAAAAAATAAAAATAAAAACAAAAATAGAAAATGTAATTCTGTAGACTAAGAAGAAAGACATGCATATAAAACCTCAACTGTACCTAATGACAAGGTCACAAGCTATGAAATCATCTTAAGTAGCCTCTATTAAAATGCTTCCATACTGCTGACATAAATCAAAAACACACTCCTAATATCAGAAAGGTGAATATATATACATATGAATATATATATTTAAATCCTGAGCCTGAGTCCTCAAGGAAGATTTTCAGGAAAAAAACCCCTAAAGTTTATTTTACACACATTTTTATACAAGATGCATTAGCTATTGATCCTAACAACAACCCAGTGATGTAGGAGCTGTTAACCCCATTTAACAGATGAGTAAACTGAGTTTTAATGAAGGTAAGAAACTTTCTACAAGTTGTACATTTAGTAAATGGCAGAGCCAGGATTCAACCCTGTTTCTATCTGAAAGTCAAAGGCCATGCTCTTTTGTTATGTTGCCTCTATATTTTAAATTTCATAGCCTAATATTAACCACAAAATCAATAGATTCTAATGGAGAATCTGTTTTTCCCTTATTTTGCCTTTGGATTCCCTCATTGATGTGAGAGTTGCTTAAATAATTACAAATGTATGAACTACATATATGATTTATAAATCTGTTGGATGTAGGCTGGGCATGGTGGTTCACGCCTGTAATTCCAGCACTCCATCAGGCGAAGGCGAGAGGATTGCCTGAGCCCGAGGGTTCGAGACCAGCCTGAGCAACATGGCGAGACCTTGTCTTTACAATAAATCAAAAAATTTGTTGGGCATGATGGTGCATGCCTGTGGTTCCAGCTACTTGGAAGGCTGAGGTGGAAGGATCGCCTGAGCCCAGCAAGTTGAGGCTGCAGTGGCCATGAGCATGTTACTGCACTCCAGCCTGGTGACAGAGTGAGACTCCAATGCAACAACAACAAAAGGTCACCCCAATTCTTGTATGGCATAAAGATACTATAATTGCATGGCTTTATCCCTACCTGGCCTTTGTGACATTGTTGTCCTACATTTTTACTTCTACAACAATATCATAAACTCTACAACACATTGTTGCTATTTGTTTTGCTTTAAACAGACCATTGTGTGTGTGTGTGTGTGTGTGTGTGTGTGTGTGTGTGTGTGTATAGTATTGTATTACAGAGATGTGGGGTCCGAGTCAGGATTAGCTATACAAATAAGCTTCATTCAGGTGAAGTTTGGGCCTCCAAGTGGTCCTCACTTTCCCTGGTTTGGGGCCAAGTGCCCTTTGTGTTGCATGTCCCCTCCACCCTTGGCACTTTCCAGCGACTGTCAATTTCTCCCTTTGGCTAATGTGACTAATGTTCATTTCCCACTTATGAGTGAGAACATGTGGCATTCAGTTCTTTGTTTCTGTGATAGATCACTAAGTATGATAGTCTCCAACTCCATCCAATTTGCTACAAAGTCCATGATTTTGTTCTTTTTTTTTTTTTTTGAGTTGGAGTCTCACTCTGTTGCCCAGACTACAGTGCAGTGGCTGCTCCCAGCCACCGCAGCCTCGACCTGCTGGGCTCCGGCGATCCTTCTGCCTCAGCCTTCCGAGTAGCCGGAATTACAGGCGCGCACTACCACGCCTGGGTGATTTTTGATTTATTGTAGAGATGAGGTCTCGCCAAGTTGCCCAGGTGGGTCTCGAACCCGCGGGCTCAGGCAATCCACTCACCTCAGCCTCCCAAGGCATGGGATAACAGGCTGAGCCACCGAGCCCGGTTTTTTAATTTATTTACTGTAGAGATGAGGTCTCACCAAGTTGCCCAGGCGGGTCTCGAACCCGCAGGCTCAGCCAATCCACTCACCTCGGCCTCCCAAAGTGTGGGATTACAGGCTGAGCCACCAAGCCCGGCCTCATGATTTTGTTCTTTATGGCTGCATAATACTGCATCGTGTGTATGTACCACATTTTATATATTTTAAAGAAATTTTTAAAGTAAAAAAAAAGGGCAACCCCTTCGGGTTCTCTTCCACTGTGGGAGCTTTTCCATACTCTCAATAAATCCTGCTCTCTAAAAAAAAAAAAGAAAAGAAAAAAGTCTTTTATATTTACTCACACATGTCTAGTGTTCTTCATTTCTTTATGTGTACATCCACATTTCCAGCTGGTTATCATTTTTCTTGTGTCTGAAGAACTTTCTTTTCCATTTATTCAACTGGCTTTGCATATATCTGAAAATACCATTACTTTTGCCTTCATTTTTGAACATTTTTTTTTTCTGGTTTCAGAATTCTAGGTTGATGGTTTTGTTTTTCAGTAATTTATGTCTTCCAGTTTACACTGCTTCTGCCATTCTTATGTTTTGTTCCTCTTCATTTGTAACCTGTTTCTCTGGCTGCTTTTAATGTTTGCTTTTTGTTACTAGTCATCAGAACTTCATTTTGATATGTATTTGTGCATTGGTGTGTTTTATTTCATGTTTCTTTTGCCTGGGATTTGTTGAGCTTTTTGGATTTGTGGGTTTATACTTTTGATCAAATTTGGAAAATTTTGTAGTCATTATTTCTTCAAATATTTATACCATCTCTCTATTCTTCTCCTCTTGAGACTCCAACTACACATATTTTAGGCTGCTTAGTGTTGTCCCACAATTCAACGATGCTCTGTTCTTTTTTTATTCCCAATCTTTTATCTTTCTGTTTTCATTTTGGATAATTTCTATTGCTATGCCTTCAAGTTTACATATCCTTTCTTCGGCAGGGTCTAATCTGCTGTTAATCATATCAAGTATATTATTCATTTTAGATGTCATTTCATTTTTCTTCTATAGCAGTTTGAGTCTCTTAAAAATATTTTACATGCTTTTTCTTCCCATGTTCAAACATTTTATTTTTTTGAAGACATGGAGTATAATTAGCATAGCTTTTTTAATGTCCTTAACTAATTCTATCATCTGTGTCATTTCTGGGTCTATTTCTTTTTTTTTTTTTTTTTTTTTTTTTGAGTTGGAGTCTTACTCTGTCGCCCAAACTGGAGTGCAGTGGCCGCTCCTGGCCACCTCAGCCTCGACCTGCTGGGCTCTGGCGATCCTTCCGCCTCAGCCTTCCAAGTAGCTGGAATTACAGGCGCACGCTACCACGCCCGGCTAATTTTTGATTTATTGTAGAGATGAGGTCTCGCCAAGTTGCCCAGGCGGGTCTCGAACCCGTGGGCTCAGACAATCCACTCACCTCAGCTTCCCAAAGGCGCAGGATTACAGGCTGAGCCACCAAGTCCGGCTCTGGGTCTATTTTTATTGATTGATTTTTCTTCTCCTTATAGAAGAAAGTCTTGTTTCTTTAAATGCCTTCTAGTTTTTTCTTGGATTTCACTGTGTTGGAATTCTTTATATTCTTTTAAATATTTTGGAGTTTTGTTCCAGGATGCAGTTCTTGGAAACCATCTGATCCTTTCAAGGCTTACTTTGAAGTTTTGTTAGGTAGGTCTATAACAGCTTTTAATTTGGGGCTAATTTGGCCCAATTACTGAGGCAATACCCTTATCAAGACCCTACTCAATGCCCTAAATCTTAGGAGGTTTTTCCACTCTATCTAGTTGGAACACAATCTATTTCTGGCCATGTGTAACTCCAAGTTTTGTTTGACTTGCTCTTGTCCATTGATTCTTTATTCTCAGTAGCTTTTTTCACATGCATGCACTGATCAGTACTCAGCTGAAGACTCAAGAAGAACCCTTCAAAGCTCTTCTTTTGTGCAGTTCTTTCCTCTAATTTTTACCTTGCAAATTATGATGACATTGCCTCCCAGATCTCCATACTGTTTCCTCAACTCAAAGAGATGGCCAACTCTTTGGGTTTCTCCTCCTTGTGCTGCAGCCTGGAAAATCTCCTACAATCAGGGGCCATCATTGGATTCATCTTGTTTGTTTCCTTCTCTGAGAAATCACTGCCCTTCATTGCCTGCTATATGATATCTGAAAACAATAATCTTGTATATTCTGTCCACTTGTTTAATTATTTTAGGTGGGAGGTTAATTCTGGTCCCTGTTGCACCATTCTGGGTCACAGAAGTCACACTATAAATTTTTTATTTCCTAATGTTTTCATAGTTAGATGGATGATCTGAATGTTGCATGAATACATGTTTTGCATTTAAATGTTTTTAATAATTTTTTTTGAGTTGGAGTCTCACTCCGTGGCCCAGACTAGAGTGTAGTGGCACACTCACCACCACCCAGCGCCAACCTGCTGGACTCCAGCGATTATCACATCTTAGCCTTCCAAGTAGCCAGAACTATAGGCATGCACTACCATGCCTGGCTCATTTTTTATTTATTGTAGAGATGAGGTCTCACCAAGTTGCCTAGGCTGGTCTTGAACCTCCAGTCTCAGACAATCCACTTGCCTCGACCTCCCAAAGTGCTGGGATTACAGGCTGAGCCACTGAACCTGGCCATTTTTAATAATTTCACAAGTTGAAGAAAGCTTAAAAAGTATGAACAACTGAGAAATGAGAAAAGCAGTCATGATAGTTTGTCAAGATGTTGTACTCTCTAATAATTAAGCAACTTAGGTAATACCTCAAAGGCTTTTAGAAAACATGCAAAAAAATTATTTTAATTGCTTATTATGCGTTTACTTTACAAGTAATTAAACAAGTCTTAAACATATTCCAAGACTAGCAATATTTTGAAAATTCACTTTTTTAATGTCTTATTTTGAGATCTACCCATATCATTGCATATAGAGCTGTTTGCTTGTCTTATTGTTATATAATATTATGTTATCTGAATTTATCAAAAATGATACTGTGAATGTTTTTATTCATGTCTTATAGAGAACATGATTATGCATTTCTGTTGCATATATACTTGAATGTGTGGTTGTCAGCATTCTATGAAAATCCACCTTTCCACTGTAATTTTGCTCCCAACTTCTGAAGTATGGGAGGCACTGAGCATAACATTTAATTTTCAATGGCCAGTTGTTACTCTAACAAAGCCAAAAATGAGTAGTATCATTTCCTAGCACAAGTAGCAGAATGACAGAACAGAAAACATAACTTGGAAAAAAAATTATTTTTAAAGGAAAACTTTCAAAGTGAAAAAAGAAATACATCTTCCCCTGAGAGTATTAAAAAAGAAAATCACCTCAGATGAATTATCTCATATTTTCCAGACAGAAAAATAATCTCTTTTGGTTTTTTGGTGTGAGAAGTTTTGAACAATAAGTTTTTATAAAGGAAGTGCAACTGAAAGAGAGTTTAAACTCTCTGATAGGCTTATTAGACCTGGATCATCTAAGAGTTTCTTGTCAGTACTCCTGTCAGATGGATGAAATAAGCCTGGAAGGCTACCTCTGACAAAAAGGAAAAAGCACAGCAGAAATGTCACTATGCAAAGATGCCAATGGGTGAAGATATGGCTATCACCCTCCACTAACAGCCTAAGAACAAAGCATCTTCTGCTCCTTTGGGGGTTAACCACTTAGCCCTAAAATGGTTACTAAGCAGGAAGGATGTGGTTCCTAATATAGCATAGTAATTTTTCCAAAATATTTTAACCCTGTTCATTTAAAAACTTGAATAAAAATCTCAACAAGTATAGTCAATCTGATCTGATCATCTCAAGGTGCTGTTGAGAACAGCTAGTTTATCTCAAAATGGTATGTTCAGAATAATCAAACACAGATGTTTTAATGAACAGTTTATCTAAAATCTTGCATATTCCAAGTTACTGTCTGATATATCTGCAGCGGATATAACTTCTAAAAGTCATTGTGCTCTTCAAATGAAGCAAGTTATCTCAAATGTCAGAATACTTTCATGTGTGTGTGTGTGTGTGTGTGTGTGTGTGTGTGTGTGTGTGTGTGTACCCGCGAACCATTTACCAGGTTGGTGCATGGAGTGGACAGTGCAAGTTCCTATTCCATCTCTCTACTGCAAATGTTGTCCCTGGATAGAAGGACCTATCAGACGTTAAACTGATAAGATCAGATACTATACTTGACAGTGTCCAAATGCTTTCTAAACTTTACTCTCTTTGTCTATTTTACAAATGAGATGTGTTAGTCCACACATATTTGGGGTTTCATGTACTAACTCGTCAGTCATACTTTCTTGGTGTTGCTGGAGGTTCAGGCAGCAGATTTGATAAGAGCACTTTCCAGTTACATTTCTTGACTTACTTTCTGTGTTGACTCCAGCATTTTCTATTTTAGTATCTTAGTTTCTTCTCTGAAATATGGCCAAATATTTAGTCTCTTCTGCAAAATATGGTCACACTTGCTCTATGTCATCTTTCAAGGAATAATGAGAAGATATATGTAGATAAAGTCCAAATGCACAACGCAGAAGTAGTGGTTCTCTTGTTGATAATATTTGAAATATTGAATGAATGATTAGTTGTCTGATTTACAAATTATCTATTACAATGACTTTTCAATCTGGTAACTCCCTATAACTGTAAGGAGTAAGGTGATATTGATGAAAATATTGGTAATAGACCGAACTAAGTTTTTCACTATGAAAATTTATGTTAGGGAAAAATTAGTAAATGACCTGAACTAAGCGGATAAGATATGTCTAGTACTCATGTACTAAGACATGTGGTCATAGGCTAGACAGTTCTATAAAACAATCTATTCTAGAACTTCAGAAAAGACAATAACCCCTGGACTTATATTTTTCTCTATTTAAATTTTTGAAAAAAATTTTCTCTATTTAAACTAGCCGGGCATGGTGGCTCACACCTATAATGCCAGCACTTTGGGAAGCCAAGGCGAGAGGACTGCCTTAGCCTGAAGATTTCGAGACCAGCCTGGACAGCTTGGCAAGATCTCATCTCTACAATAAACCAAAAAATTAACTGGCCATGGTGGCACACACGTGTAGTTCAAGCAACTTGGAAGGCTGAGGTGGAAGGATTGCCTGAGCCCAGCAGGTTGAGGCTGGATGACAGAGTGAAACTTCAACTCAAAGAAATAAATATATTTAATATATTTAATCATAAAATGGTATGCAAGCTAATTGAAAATATGGAAAAATAGAAACATGTAATGAAGAAAATATAAGAATCATCTATACTTCTACCAACCAGCAATAATGTTAACATTTTAGTGGTTTTTTTTTTTAATGAAAGTATAAGCACACTGTTTAAAAGAAAGTAAAACACAAAAGCATGTATACTTTATGTGCCTGACCCAGAGTAAATATTCAAAAAGTTCATTGAGAAAAAAGAAAACATGCGCAGTGGCTCATGACTGTACTCCCACCACTTTAGGAGCTGAGGCAGGAGGATTGTGTAAGGCCAGGAGTTCGAGACTAGTCTGGGCAACTAGATGAGATCCCTGTCTCTACAAAAAATTAAAAATTAGTCAAGCATGGTGTTGCATACCTGCAGTCCTAGCTACTCAGGAGGCTGAAATAGGTGGAATCCTTAAGCCCAAGTTTGAAATTACAGTGAGTTATGGTTGCACCACTGCACTCTGGTCTAGGTAACACAGTGAGACTCTGTCTCAAAAAAAAAAAAAAAAGCATAAATGAAGGAATGTAGCAAAAACGTTCTGAAAGGAAACTGTTGGGAAACAATTCTTCCTGGGTCTCCTATTTCTCTACTTCTTACCAATAGTCGCTGACAGATTTTGTTCTGAACTATCTTTTTTTTGAGTTGGAGTCTCACTTGGTGACCCAGGCGAGTGCAGTGGCACACTCACCGCCATCCCAGCATCGACCTCCTGGGTTCAGGCGAACCTTCTGCCTTCTGCCTCAGCCTTCTAAGTAGCCGGAACTACAGGTGTGCGCTACCACGCCCAGCTAATTTTTTATTTATTGTGGAGATGAGGTCTCGCCAAGTTGCCCAGGTTGGTCTTGAACCTGCGGGCTCAGGCAATCCTCTCACCTCCGCCTCCCAAAGTGCTGGGATTACAGGCTGAGCCACCAAGCCCAGCCTGTTATTTAATTTCTAATCCTTTGGTTGATTAGTCCTATGCATTTTTTTCCCATTTCCTTCATCTCTTTAACTTAGAGCCCAGAATCTGATACAGTACCCTAGTAAGGGGTTGATTCCCATTCCATGGACTTATAAGACCTGCCACAGACTAGCTGAGGGCAGGTACTATGTTATATACTTCTCTAGTATCAGTAAGTTTCTAGTACATAGTAGGTGCACAATAAATTCTTACTGATTGATTGTTGTAACCCAGAATTGTTTTTGAATCGTAAATCATAGTACCACTCTGCTGATTCACGTTTAGTTTTTGCTTCACCATAAAACCTGTTTGTAGAGTCAAAATCAGTAAGAAACTTTACAAACTCTATAAATCATAGAACCATCTTTGTTTTGTAAAAAGTATTCTTATTTCAATAAGCAGTCTTTCCATTCCTATGCAGTCTTTCCATTCCATATGCAGGAGGTAATCACCATCAATAATGCCATCTCTGCATACAAAAGACATTCCTTCACAATGACTCTTAGCTAAGTTATTTTTACTTTTTGTTTTTTCTTCTTTCTACATTTACTGTGGTAGGCTGCTTCTAAAATGGCTCCCAATGACCGCACTTCCTGGTTTCCACATCCTTGTGTAATTTCCTTCCCTTGTGCATGGACTGGACCTAGTGACTTGTTTCTAAGTAATAGAATGTGGCAGAGTGATAGAATGTCGTCTCTGAGATTAAATTACAAAAGTCTGTGGCTTCGATATTCCTCTCATTTTCTCTTGCCCTCGCACTTGCTTATTATGAAGGAAACTATGTTGTGAACTGCCCGATGAGTAAGTTCATGTGGCAAAAAGCAGGGGATAGCCTCTAGTCAACAGCCCACGAGGAACTGAGGCCCTCAGTCCAATATCCCAAAAGGAACTAAATCCTGCCAGCATCCACACCTGGTTAAGCCTTAAGATGACTGCAATACCTGTCAACACCTTAATATGTGAGTGAGAAGACATACTTTTCCACAGCCAAGGTAGTCACTGCCCAGGAAAAGCATGGATACTTGCATGTGATTTTTTCATGATCCTACTTCTGATTTTATTTATTTATTTAATTTTTTGGAGTCAGGGTCTCACTCTGTCCCCCAAGCTGAAGTGCAGTGGCACAATCATGGCTCGCCGCAGCAACTCCTGGGATCAAGTGATCCTATGTCGTCCTCCCAAATAGCTGGAACTACAGGTTTGCACCTGTAGTGCACCACACCTGGGTGATTTTTTTTTCTATTTTTTGTAGAGACGATGTTTCACTATGTTGTGCTGGTTGATCTCAAACTCTAGGACCCCGAAAGTGCTGGGATTATAGACATGAGTTACTGTGCCCAGCTCACATCTGATCTTGGAAATGAATCTTAAAGAATTGCAGCTTCCAGTCATACTTTTTCATTTAAAAACCATGAGATTCTTTTTTTTTTGAGGTGGCGTCTCACTCCGTTGCCTAGGCTGGAGTACAGTGGCACCCTCACGGCCACCCCAGCGTGCAACTGCTGGGCTCAGGCAATCCTTCCGCCTCAGCCTTCCAACTAGCCGGAACTACATGCGTGTGCTACCACGCCTGGCTGATTTTTGATTTATTGTAGAGACGAGGTCTCGCCAAGTTGCCCGGTCTGGTCTCGAACGCGTGGTCTCAGGCAATCCACTCGCCTCGGCCTCCCAAAGCGCTGGGATTACAGGCTGAGCCACCGAGCCCGGCCTTTGAGGTTCTATTTTTACAAGTTGTAGGTACCTCATTCGTTCTCCACTATTCTGAGAAATTAATATACTCCTAGTTCTGTAGTAACGAATCAATTCTGGAAATAAAATATTCTGTAGTACAAATTATCAGAGCTTGTGGGTTTGAATATACCAATCTATTTAATTAAGCAGACCCCATATTGTGAACTCAACTGGAAAACAACCAACTTGACCATTCTCACAGTTAATTTAAGAAATTATTCCTGAGAGAGGGGATTAAGGTGGCCTGACTAGAGGCAGCTATTGTGTGTTTCTCCTACAGAGTAGACCAAGATAGAGTTTCTTGGCACCCAGAGAGAAGCGGGATTGGCAGCGTGCCCCACGACTCATCAAAAAAGTGAAAACAGCCACATATTGCAAAGAAGAGAAAAATCAGTGGACCTGGGGTGGAACTGGCCAGACTCTTACCCGGATCACGGCACAGACCACAGGCAGCCTCCAGACACAGTGGGGAAGGTGAGTGGGGGGAATTCAGGAATTCTGTGTCCCTGTCCAAGTCCCAGAAGGCCCCCTGAGACTTGCGGGATTCCAGACAGGAAGCTGTCCTACCAACAGCTTGCTCTGCTGAAACCCAGGTGGAGTGGTGCCCGATAAAAAAAAGCCCTGGGCCGCTCCAGCCGCCATATCCCAGGAACTCAACCCTGGCTGGCGGCTGTTTTCTAGGCGACCCGGGAGGAGACAGGTTCCAAGAGCACACTCAGTGGTGGCAGACGGTTCCCGGCTGGGGTAGGTTGCCCCGAAAACACCTGAGGCCGACTGCACTTTGGCATTTGGAACCCAGACTGCTTGAGGCTAAGGTGGGGGAGGTGGGGGGGACTCTTGCTAGCAACCTTTCTCGCTCCCCAGGTAAACTCCTTTCTGCAGCCTCAGCAAGACAGCATTACCCATGCCTGGGAACTGCCTTCCGATCTGCGCTAGGGTAGCCAAGAGTGCACACAGTAGGGAGTCTGAGCTCTTTCCCTCCATGCCCCACCCACGCAAAAGTTGAATAGCAGAGAATTTGGGTAATTCCCACAGCCCCGCCCACCGCCCCCGGCAACACACACCAAGCAAAAAGTCCACAGCCACCCTCGCCGCTGGCTCTCTCGCACAAGCGCCACCTCCTGGCCAGAGGTCAATAGCACAGCCCATCACATTTGCTAACAATAGCTCAGTTTTGGGGAAGGATCCCAGACCCCAGCTAGCCACTATCCAAGCCACCCTGGCAATTCAGGACACCTTGAGCCTGTGCAGGTACCCAGCATAGGACTGCCACATCTGGCAATTGAGAAACTCACCACAATAAGGCTATATTATAACCAAGGGAACCCTACAGTGCCTATGTCAGCCCCCTGCCAACCTCAAATAAGAAGGAACTAGAAAAATAACTGAATATGAGAAAACAGAGTTCTTCAACATCCCCAAAAGAACTACACTAACTCTTCAGCAATGAACCCTAACCAAAATGAAATCTTTGAAATTCCAGCGACAGAATTCAAATGGTTAATTATAAAATTACTCAGTGAGATTCAAGAGAAAGTTTAAAAACAACATAAATGTTTTTTTAAAAGTATTCAAAACATAAAGGAAAAACTCTCCAAAGAGTTTAAAAAAAAAAAAAAGACAGGCCGGGCGTGGTGGCTCAAACCTATAATCCCAGCACTTTGGGAGGCCAAGGCGAGAGGATTGCTTGAGCTCAGGGGTTCGAGACTAGCCTGGGCAACTTTGTGAGACCTCACCTCTACAATAAATAAATAAATAAATAAAATAAGCCGAGCGTGGTAGCATGCACCTGTAGTTCCAGCTACTTGGAAGGTTGAAGTGGAAGGATCGCCTGAACCCAGTAGGTAGAAGCTGCAGTAGCTATGAGGGTGCCACTGCTCTCCAGCCTGGGTAGCAGAGAGACTCCAACTCAAAAAAACAAACAAAAAAAGCTGAAATTCTGGAAATGAGAGAATCACTTAGGGAAGTACAAAATTCGGGGGAAAGTTTTGGTTTTGGGGTTTTGTTTTTTTTTTTTTTACTCAGAGTCTTGCTCTGTTGCCTAGGCTGGAGTGCAGCAGCACGCACACGGCCTCTACAGCCTTGACCTGCTGAGTTCAGGTGATCCTTCTGCCTCAGCCTTCCAAATATCTGGAACTACAAGCGCATGCCACCACACCCAGATAATTTTTTGATTTATTGTAGAGACGAGATCTCACCAAATTGCCCAGAATGATCTCGAACACCTGGACTCAGGCTATCCTCTTGCCTTGGCCTCCCAAAGTGCTGGGATTACAGGCACAAGCCACCTCGCCCAGCCTGCAGTGGACAGTTTCAACAGTAGGCTAGAACAAGTGGGAGACAAGTCTTTCAAATTAACCCAATCAGACAATAAAGAAAAAAGAATCAAGAAAAGGGAACAAAGTCTCCAAAAAATGTGAGATTATGTAAAATGTCCAAACCTAAGAATCATAGGTGTTCCTAAGGAAGAAGAGAAAACAACAGGTTTGGGAAACCTACTTGAGGGAATTATGGCGGAAAACTTCTCCAGCTTTGCCAGAGATTTAAACATTCAGATACAAGAAGACCAAAGACCCCCCAGAAAATTCATTGCAAAAAGATCATCCCCAAGGCATATAATCATCAAATTATGCAAAGTTAATGTGAAGGAAAGAAATTTAAAAGCACTGAAATGAAAACATCAAATAATTTACAAAGGTGGCCGGGCTGCGGTGGCTGTGAACGTGCCACTGCACTGGGCAACAGAGTGAGACTCTGACTCAAAAAAACCCAAAAATTACCCTGATGCCAAAACCAGGAAAAGAAACAACAGCAAAAATAAAACCACAGAGCAATATCTTTGATGAACATAGACATGAAAATCCTCAACAAAATATTAGCAAACCAAATTCAGCAGTACATACAAAAAAAAAAATATATCCACCATGATCAAGTGGGTTTTATCCCAGGGATAAAATGCAAGGATGATTAAACACATACAAGTCAAGAAATGTGATCTACCACATTAACAGAATAAAAAGAAAAAAAACCATATTATTTCAATAGACATAGAAAAAGCATTTGACAAAATCCAGCATCACTTCATGATAAAAACACTCAGTAAAACAGGCATAGAGGGAACATTTCTCAAAATAATAAAGCCTCCATTCAGGATGACATAGCCAGTGTCATCCTGAATGGAGAAAAGTTGAACACATTCCCCCTCAGAAATGGAATGAGGCAAGAATGCCACTTTCACCTCTCCTATTCAACATAGACCGGAAATCCTAGATAGAGCAACCGGGCAAGAGAAGGATATTAAGGGTATTCAAATTGGAGAAGACAAAACCAAACTATCTCTATATGCCAACATTTTGATTTTATATCTAGAGAATCCTCAAAATTCCTTTAAAAGATTCCTGGACTTGATAAGTGAACTCAGTAAAGTTTCAGGATACAAAATCAATACACACAAACCAGTAGCACTGCTATACACCAATAGTGACCAAGCTGAGAATCAAATCAAGAACTCATCAAGAACTCAGTTCCATTTATAATAGCAGCCAAAAAGCTAAAATACCTAGGAATATACTTAACCAAGGAGGTGAAAAATCTCTATGAGAAGAACTACAAAACACTGATGAAAGAAATTGTAGAGGACACAAACAAATGAAGAAGCACTCCATACTGATGAATTGGAAGAACCGACATTGTTAAAATGATACTCTTACCTAAAGTCCGTATTAATGCAATCCCTATTAAACTACCAATGTCATTTTTCACAGAATTAGAATAACAATCCTAAAATTCATATAAGACCAAAAAAGAGCCAGCATAGCCAAAGCAATCCTAAGTAAAAAGAACAAAGCTGGAGGAATCACATTACCTGACTTCAAATTATATTACAAGGTTGTAGTAACCAAAACAGCATGGTACTGGTATAAGAGCAGACACGTGGACCAATGAAACAGAATACAGAATCTGTAAATAAACCCAAATACCTACAACCAACTGATCTTTGACAAAGAAGATAAAAACATATACTGGAGGAAAAGACCCTATTCAACAAATGATGCTGGGAAAATTGGAGAACTACATGCAGAAAAATGAAACTTGAGCCCCATCTCTCACCAAACTAATTCAAGATGGAGTAAAGACTTAAATGTCAGACCTGAAACCATAAAAATCCTAGAAGAAAACCTAGGAAAAACTCTTCTGGACATTGGTCTAAGCAAAGAACTTATGGCTAAAACCCTAAAAGCAAATGCAACCACAACAACAGCAACAACAAAAATAAGTGGGATTTGGTTAAACTAAAAATCTTCTGCACAGCAAAATAACTAATCACCAAAGAGGCAATCTACAGAATGGGAGAAGATATTCACAAACTCTACATTGACAAAGAACTAATATCCAGAATCTACAAAGAAGTCAAACAAATCAGCAAGAAAAAAGCAAATGACCCCATTACTAAGTGGACAAATGACACAAACAGACACCTCTAAAAGAAGATATACAAATGGCCAACAAACATATGAAAAAATGCTTAACATCACTCATTATTAGGGAAATGCAAATTAAAACCACTATGAGATACCACCTTACACCAGTCAGAACGCCATTATTAAAAAAAAAATCAAGCCAGGTTCAGTGGTTCAGCCTGTAGTCCCGCGCCTTTGGGAGGCTGAGATGAGTGGATTGCCTGAGCCCACGGGTTCGAGACCCACCTGGGCAACTTGGAGAGACCT
>NW_007258430.1:534221-537212 GCF_000164805.1 Carlito syrichta
TTTACTTGGCATCTCATTCCGCTGCCCAGGCTGGAGTGCAGTGGCATGCTCATGGCCAGCCCAGCGTCGACCTACTGGGCTCCCACTATCCTTCCGCCTCAGCCTCCCAAGTAGCCAGAACTACAGGCGCGTGCTACTGCGCCCGGCTAATTTTTGATTTATTGTAGAGACGAGGTCTCACCAAGTTGCCTGGGCTGATCTCGAACCTGCAGGCTCAGGCAAATCACTTGTCTCAGCCTCTCAAAGTGCTGCGATTACATGCTGAGCCACCAAGCCCTGCCGCCAAGACTTCTTCCCCACTGTATGATGCAACTATGGAACCAAAAACTAACCTAAAGCTATTGAAATTTAAAAATAAATAAATAAATAAATAAAAGAAATTATTCTTAAGCCAGAGTACTTAGATTTTTAGTTATTATTTTTAAAAATATATGTTATACAGTCTTTGGTATATATATATATATATATATATATATGATATATTTCATAATACGAGCAAGGCTTTTAAAAAATTAACAAGATTTCTGTCTTGTTCTGATATTTAAGATTTGGGTAAAAAGTTTGAGTTTTGCCAGGTGCAGTGGCTCATGCCTATAATCCCAGCACTTTGGGAGGTAGCGGCAAGAGGATTGCCTGAGCCCATGGGTTGAGACCAGTCTGGACATCTTGGTGAGACCTCATCTCTACAATAAATCAAAAAATTAGCTGAGCATGGTGGCACGTGCCTGTAGTTCCAGCTACTTGAAAGGCTGAGACGGAAGGATCACCTGAGCCCAGCAGGTCAAGGTTGCAGTGGCTGTGAGCATGCCACTGCACTCCAGACTGGGTGACAGAGTGAGACTCTGAAAAAAAAAGTCTAGTTACATTATTCAGTGAGCTATTAATATATGCTATCATTTTAAAATTTGGAATTAGATTAAACTTGTAACTCTACTGACAGATCTGGTTGTTTTAGAGCTGGATGTCATCTAGAACTTTTACTTATTGTGTTTTTGTCAATTCAATGTCATTTTTTACCTTTCAAAATTACCTCATCTTAAATTCATTTAGAAAATGTTTATACACTTTTTACTATATTTCCAGAAATGTTCAGGATAGGAATGCTGCAGTGAAAAAGACAAACAAGCTTGTAGTCTTTATGGAGTGTATGTTCTACTTGGGACAGGGGTTTGGAGTGCAGCGTACTAGACAAGTAAAATAAATTAGTAACTGTCATTTTGTTTAACATTATTTTTTCAATAACACATGACCTGTTGTGATGAGAGAATTACCATATGTACCTACATATATATTACCATCTTCTAATATAGGTTTGGAATAAGCCACATAACTATGACATCCATATATTATATAATTAACATGTTAAACAGCTTTGAAATTTTTCAGTGATAGATTGCACTGTACTACAAAATCAAGACATATATACTTAGTACTATACATGCTAAACGAGAAAGGATTAAACCTCATCATGATCATGTATACACTGAAATCAAAGTCAATGCCACTTGTTTTTCTTTTTCTTTGTTTTAATAAAAATGAAATCGTTTACAATTAAATACAGAAAGAAAAGTTCCACTCATCAGAATAGGACATCCTTCTCTGTTGCTGATTGGAGGCTTTAAATATCTTGACAAACCAGTTCAATTTCTAGGAGTTTAAGAAAGTAATCTGAGCCGGGCACAGTGGCTCACGCCTGTAATCTCAGCACTTTGGGAGGTAGAGGCAAGAGGATTGCCTGAGCCCATGGATTGAGACCAGTCTGGACATCTTGGTGAGACTTCATCTTTACAATCAAAAAATCAAAAAACTAGCCAGACATGGTGGCGTGCACCTGTAGTTCCAGCTTCTTGGAAAGCTAAAGCAGGATTGCCTGAGCCCAGCAGGTAGAGGCTGCAGGGGCCATGAGCATGCCACTACATTCCAACCTCGGTGACAGAGTGAGATACCCACTTAAAAAAAAAAAAAAAAAAAAAAAGGAAAGTACTCTGATATTTGTAAAATGATTTATGTATGATGACTTACTATAGTGTTGTTTATAATGGTTGGAAACCACCTAAAGGTACAATAGCTGGAGATTGACTAAGGATAGGGCATCCATACTCTGGAATTGACAATCAGTTATAGAAAAATATTTCAGGGCCGGGCACAGTGGCTCAGCCTATAATCCCAGCACTTTGGGAGGCCAAGGCAGGAGGATTGCCTGAACCCGGGGGTTCGAGACCAGTCCAGGCAACTTGGTGAGACCTTGTTTCTACAATAAATAAAAAAACAAGCCAGGAGTGAAGTGCATACCTGTAGTTCCAGCTACTTGGAAGGCTGAGGTGAAAAGGTCACCTAAACCCATTAGGTCAAGGCGAGGCAACGGTGGCTATGAGCGTGCCACTGCACTCCAGCCTGGGCGACAGAGTGAGACTTCAATTAAAAAAAAAAGAAAAATATTTCAGGATGTAAATATTCACAATATATTATTAGGTTAAAAAGTATGTTTGGTCAGGCGTGGTGGCTCACACCTATAATCCCAGCACTTCAGGAGGCCGAGGTGAGAGGATTGCCTGAGCCCATGGGTTTAAGACCAGCCTGGGCATCTTACAAAAAGATCTCTACAATAAATCTTTACATCTCTATAATAAATTTTTTTTTTTAATTAGCTGGGTGTGGTGGTGTGCGCCTGTAGTTCCAGCTACTTGGAAGGCTGAGGCAGAAGGATCGCCCAGCATGTCAAGGCTGCGGTGGCTGTGAGTGTGCCACTGCACTCCAGCCTGAGCAACAGAGTGAGACTCCAACTCAAAAAAAAAAAAGAGAAGCATGTTACGCATTGTTATATACAGTAAGATCTCAATTACATAGATGTATCAATGTATATATAAATGCAAATATTAGAAGGATATATGCTAAAATGTTAGCAGTTATTGTCTCAGGGTGCATTTTTAAAATTATTTTCTGCTTTTTTGTGTTTTTCTTTTCTTTTTTTTTTTTTTTAGTTGGAGTCTC
>NW_007258430.1:537232-538428 GCF_000164805.1 Carlito syrichta
TTATTGTAGAGATGAGGTCTCGCTGCCCAGGCGGTCTCGAACCCGCGGGCTCAGGCAATCCACTCACCTCAGCCTCCCAAAGGTGCGGGATTACAGGCTGAGCCACTGAGCCCGGCTTTTTCTGTGTTTTTCAACTTTTAAGAAGTAGTCGATAACCTTTTTGTCATCAAAAAAAGAAAAAAGAACAGTAACAGTAATTTTTTTTTTGAGACAGGATCTCATTCTATCACCCAAACTGGAGTGCAGTAGTATGATCATAATTCACCACAGCCTTGAACACCTGGCCTCAAGCGATCCTCCCTTCTCAGCCCCCCAAAGTGCTGGGATTATAGACATAAGTCACCACATTGGCCCCATAATTTATTTTTGAGTCGAGGTCTCACTCTGTTGCCTCGACCCGCTGGGCTCCGGCGATCCTTCCACCTCAGCCTTCCAAGTAGCTGGAACCACAGGCATGTGCTACCATGCCCGGCTAATTTTTTTGATTTATTGTAGAGACGGGGTCTCGCCACGTTGCTAAGGCTAGTCTTGAACCCCTGGGCCCAGGCAATCCTCTCGCCTCAGTCTCCCAAAGTGCTGGGATTACAGGTTTGAGACACAGCATCCAGGCCAATTTTTTTTTTTTTTTGAATAAGAGTCTCACTCCGTGACCCAGGCTGGAGTGCGGTGGCACGCTCATGGCCACCCCAGTGTTGACCTGATGGACTCCAGTGATCCTTCCACCTTAGCCTTCAAGTAGCCAGAACTACAGGTGCACGCCACCACACCTGGCTCATTTTTTTATTTATTGTAGAGATGAGGTCTCGCCAAGTTGCTTGGGATGGTCTCAAACCCACGGGTTCAGGCAATCCGCTTGCCTCAGTCTCCCAAAGTGCTGGAATTACAGGCTGAGTCACTGAGCCCAGCCCATTTTTTTTTTTTAAATGAAGTTCTACTTTGCTAAAATCTAATCATCCTCATTTGGGATTACTCTCTTCTGTCGTCATTACTTCTGAATGTCTATGTATATATTTTTTACATCTCTGTTATTTCAATCGTTGGTCCCTAATGTTTATCAGTTTCAAAGTTATAAGATTATAAAGTTCCAATCCAGCAGGACTTGGTGGCTCAGCCTGTAACCCCGCGCCTTGGGAGGCTGAGGTGAGTGAATTGCCTAAGCCCGCGGGGTTGAGACCCGCCTGGGCAACTTGGTGAGA
>NW_007258430.1:538613-554455 GCF_000164805.1 Carlito syrichta
TACTTGGAAGGCTGAGGCGGAAGGATCGCCCAGCAGGTCGAGGCTGCGGTGGCCGGGAGCGGCCACTGCCCTCCAGTCTGGGCGACAGAGTAAGACTCCAACTCAATAAATAAATTAATTAATTAATTTAATTAAATTAAATTAAGTTCCAATCCATCTCATTGTACCTCTCTAACAAGTCTTTGCTGAATTAAATTGAACACATTTATCCTTGTATTAGCTGCTGTGACAGAGTTGCAAGGTGCATTGTGAGTACTGGGGTTTTGAGGGGTATAAATTAATATTATGCCAAATATCAATACTAAAACCACAGGCATGATACATTTCTTTGCAAACCAACATCGCGAAGATACAATGCTATAAACCAGAAAAAGGAAGAAAATGTTCCAGAAAGGAGTAGGGATACTGGGACACTAACCAAACATGAAACTGGTAGGGCTGATGATGCTCGGCATAGACCGGTCTCTACAATAAATCGAAAAATCAGCCAGGCGTGGTAGCGCGCGCCTGTAGTTCCAGCTACTTGGAAGGCTGCGGCAGAAGGATCGCCGGAGCCCAGCAGGTCGAGGCTGCGGTGGCCGGGAGCGGCCACTGCCCTCCAGTCTGGGCGACAGAGTGAGACTCCAACTCAAAAACAACAACAAAAAAGAGTCTGAAAATCCTTTCTTTCTCTTGTTTTACTCTTCCCGTCCTTCCTTGTTTTCTTCCTTTCTTATTTTTAAGCTTTCTTTTATTGATTGACTTTTTGGGGGGCAACTATATAGTGAGAAAAGTTTTTTTTTTCTTTCCCCCAGTCCAAAGGTTTTGAGATCTCAAGCATGTGAATGAATGGGTGCTGGCTCGCTGAGACAGCATTTCCAGAAAATCAAGACCAAGGACAATGACATATTCACCTGAAGTGGCGATAAAGCTGGGATCTCTACAACTGGTAAATAAAATATTAAAATGCCATCCTATAGGAGAATTTACTAAAAAGCTAAGTCGCCCTGCCAGCCTAGGGTTGAACAAGAGCAGTACAAGCTCCATGTACAGACAGGGCTATGTTATCTTTCATGGCCCCAGCAGAAAGAGCAGGGACACAACCAACAGTGGCAGGCAACTTTCATCAAAAAGTAGACAGCTACAACTTTGGGTGGCCAATGGGCTGGCAGTGATAGGGACAGCTACTTCAATGAAGAGACTGTAAAACTGAAAGCTGTAAATTACATTTTTTCTATTCTGTGCTTTGCTTTTCAGCAAGTCACATGTTCATTAGACTCTTTTTTTTTTTTTTGAGTTGGAGTCTCACTCCGTTGCCCAGGCTGGAGTACAGTGATATGCTCACAGCCACCCAGCATCGACTTGTTGGGCTCAGGCAATCCTTCCGTCTCAGCCTTCCAAATAATTGGAACCACAGGCATGTGCCACCATGCCTGGCTAATTTTTTGATTTATTGTAGAGACAAGGTCTTGTCAAGTTGCCCCAGGCTGGTCTCGAACCCCTGGACTCAGGCAATCCTCTTGTCTCCGCCTCCCAAAGTGCTGGGATTATAGGCATGAGCCACCGTGCCCAGCCCAGGCTAATTTTTTATTTATTGTAGAGACGAGGTCTCACCAAGTTGCCCAGGCGGTTCTTGAACCCCTGGGCTCAGGCAATCCCCTCACCTCGACCTCCCAAAGTGCTGGGATTACAGGTTTGAGCCACCGTGCCCAGCCCAGATTCTTCTTTATTTAAAAACTGGATGATACTTTCTTACCACCTTATAGGCACCTCCCCAAAATACAATCAACACAATGCTGTGCTTTGGCTACTTTTGTTAAGAATAATCTCAAATCAGCATTTTTAATCAAAATATAGGACCGGATTGAGAGAGGTAGACTCATGTGTTCCAGTTGTCTTATTCTCTATGACCAAGCAGGAAGTTTCTGAGCAAACCTCCCCCTCTCAGGAAGCTTACGTCAAACTTAGTATCTACATCCTGTTGAATATAGTTTTAAATTTTCTTTTCTCAAGTCTAGATACTATTTGATTTAAAATGAGTAGTCTGCCCTGAAATCGTTTTACTCTCGAAAAACTATGTATATCTGTCCTAAGTGACAAATGGAATATCTCCATGACTCATAATGATACAAGTTAAAGATTGTTTTGAGTATTAAGTGTCTATAATTATAACTATTTATATCCCTATATACCATCTTATTCATTTGATCTCTCAAATAGGTCCTTGTTAACCATGTACTGATTCATTAATTATGCAGCTAGCACACTATAAACAAGCAAATAAAACCCTCAATGGAAGATCCTGATACTTCTCTCCAGAACTTACCATGTAATATTGAAGTGGAGGAGGTGACAAAATGCTGGTTTTGATTCTTTTAGCAACTGGCTGAATGACTTTGGGCCTTAACCTGTGGTTTTCTCACCTAAAAATGAGGAAAGGGTTAAATGATCTGTAGCATATCCTGTGTGATTGTACTAGAGAAGAATGCCCATCTTTATCTTAGATACTGTAAAGTCATATTTCTTAAATTTTAAAAAGGCCATATTCTAAGTGTAAGCCACAGTAAAAATATGGTACATCTTCTTAGATGTAGTGATTAGAATTCTTCATGGCTGACTGGGCTCGGTGGCTCAGCCTGTAATCTCACGCTTTGGGAGGTTGAGGTGAGTGGATTGCCTGAGCCCGCCAGTTCGAGACCCGCCTGGGCAACTTGGTGAGACCTCATCTCTACAATAAATCAAAAAATTAGCCAGGCATGGTAGCGCGTGCCTGTAGTTCCAGCTACTCGGAAGGCTGAGGTGGAAGGATCGCCAGGGCCCAGCAGGTCGAGGCCGCGGTGGCCGGGAGCGACCACTGCACTCCAGTCTGGGTGACAAAGTGAGGCTCCAACCCAAAAAAAAAAAAAAATTCTTCACGGCTGCAAGTAATAGAAGTCCAAATGGATTTTGCTTGGATAGCAAGGTGAATTTATTATGAAGGTCAGAGGTATCTCACAGAACCCAAGAACATAAATTAAACTAGATATGAGTCAGGAAGGTGAATTTCTCTCTTATCTCTCTCTCCCTTTGTCCATCAGCTTCATTCCAACTTCTCTGTCAGGTACTTCTTCTTCCTCTAGCCATGTGATAAAAAATAGGATATTCTGGCAACTCCTGCATTTACAAAGTATCGTCCAGACACATGAAGAGAGATGGCTTTCTCACAGTCCAAATGCTATTTCCCAGGCAAAGACTCTAACTAGTCCACAAGGGAGCAGATGCCCACCCCAGGACTAATCAGCTGTTATCTAGATTTGGGACAACTTAGATTGAATATGACAGCTTTCATTACAACCTCGAGGAGGAAGAGGAAAGGGGGAATGTCTAGCAAGGGCATATAAGTAGATAATCTAACAGATGTTCACACACTAAAATATCTGTTACATAATTCTTTAAAAATTTTAAATTATAGTACAGAGTTATACACCACATCTTTAAGAGAAATAAATAAATAAATGAAAATTAGGACCCATAAAGGGCAAAACTAAGAAAAAAAGAAAAGTTAAATAAATAAATTATAGTACAGAGAAGTTCTGAATCCACTTTTCCAGTTTTCCCCAATGGTAGTATCTTATATAGCTACAGTACATAACTATTATAAATTGATACAATTCACAGACTTTTTTCAGATCTCACCACTTTTACATGCACTTATTTGTATGTGTGTGTAAAATTCTATGTAATTTTATCACATAGATTTTTTTTTTGAGTTGGAGTCTCACTCCGTCGCCCAGGCTGGGGTGCAGTGGCACACACTCACAGCCACCGCAGCCTCGACCCGCTGGGCTCCGGCGACCCTTCCACCTCAACCTTCCAAGTAGCTGAAACTACAGGCACACGCTACCATGCCTGGCTAATTTTTGAATTTATTGCAGAGATGAGACCTCGCCAAGTTGCCCAGACTGTTCTCAAACACGTGGACTCAGGCAATCCCCTCACCTCAGCCCATAGATTTTTGTAATCGTGTTTATAATCAAGATATACAACAGTTCCACCAGCACAAGGCTCCCTCAAGCTTCTCCTTTGTATTCGCATCCGTCTCCCATCTCCCTCTCCAAACAGCTGGCAGTCATTAATCTGTACTCCAACTCTATAATTTTGCCACTCCAAGAAAATTATATATAGTAAAGTGAATAGTACAGTAGGTAACTTTTTGAAACTGACTTTTTTCACCCAGCAATATTTTCCCTTTAGATCTGAGTTATTGCCGGTATCAATAGTTCATTCCTTTTTATTGCTGAATAGTATTTCATAGTACAGATATGCCAGTTTGTTCAACCATTCACCCAATGACGGACACCTGGGTTGTTTCCAATTGGGGCAATGACAAATAGAGCTTCTATAAACATTTGTGTAAAGGTTTTTATGTGAACATAAGTTTTCATTTCTCTGTGATAAATGTCAAGGAGTATAATTTCTGTGTCATATGTTAATGTATGCTTATTCTTTAAAGAAACTGTGGGCTGGGTGCAGTGGCTCATACCTGTAGTCCCAGCACTTTGGGAGGCGGAGGTGAGAGGATTGCTTGAACCCAGGAGTTTGAGAGCAGCCTAGGCAACATAGCAAAACCTCACTGCCGCAAAAAATGAAATAAAATTAAAATTAGTCAGGCATGGTGGTGTGAGCCTATAGTCCCAGCTATCAGGGAGTCTGAGGCAGAAGGATCACCTAAGCCCAGGAGATTGAGGCTGCAATGAGCTGTGATTGTGCCACTATGCTCCAGCCTGGGCAAAAGAGTAAGACCCTGACTCAAAAAAAATAAAATAGACGAAGCAAGGTGGCTCATGCCTATAATCCCAGCACTTTGGGAGGTGGAGGTGAGAGGATTGCCTGAGCTCAGGGCAACTTAGCAAGACCTTGTCACTACAATAAATAAATACAATTAGCCAGGTATGATGGTGCATGCCTGTGGTTCCAGCTGCTTGGAAGGCTGAGGCGGAAGGATCGCCTGAGTCCAGCAGGTCGAGGCTGTGGTGGCTGTGAGTGTGCCACTGCACTCCGGTCTGGGCGACAGAGTGAGACTCCAACTCGAAAATAAAATAAAATAAGAAACTACCAAACTATTTTCTACCAGGAATGTATGAGAGTTCCAGTCTCTGTATCCTCACCAATATTTTAAATTTTAGATGTTCTAATTGATATGTAGTGATATCTCACTGTGGTTTTAATTTTTGTTTTCCTAATGGTTAATGATGGTGAAAATATTTTCATGTGTTTATTTGCCATCTGTTTACTCTCCTGGTGAAATGCTTATGTCTTTTACCCACTATCTGGCTCAAAAGTAATTTAACACATTACTTTCATACTAAAATGAGCTGACATTTTGAGTAGAATGCAAAATATTTTTTTTTTTCGGAGTTGGAGTCTCATTCCGTTGCCCAGGCTGGAGTACAGTGGCATGCTCAGACATCTGTAGTCTCAACCTGCTGGGTTTAGATGATCCTTCCACCTCAGCCTTCCAAGTGGCTGGAACTACAGGCATGCGCCACCACGCTCAACTAATTTTTTGATTTATTGTAAAGATGAGGTCTCGCCCAGTTGCTCAGGCTGGTCTTGAACCCATGGGCTCAGGCAATCCTTTCACCTTGGCCTCCCAAAGTACTGGGATTATAGGCATGAACCACTGTGCCCGGCCAAGAATGAATGCATTTGTAGGTGTAGTAAGACTCTTCACCTCATATAGCACACATCCTCACTATTTTTGGCCAATGTTTTACTGAAGAATAGCATAATACAATAAAATGAACAAGTCATAACTGCACAGCTCAGTGAATTTCCATGAGGTAAATGTACTCATGTAATCCAACTCAAGAAGGAGAAAATCGCTACCATTTAGAAGGCTGCCTCATGCTTCTTTTCTGTCACTACCTTTCCTTTAGAGTGAATCATACAACTAAAGTTGAAAAACAAGCCAAATGAGTAAAACTGGAATTGAGGTCTTTATTTCTCTTCATTTTATTGCATAGGTCATAAAGAACTGCTTCTTGGGTATCAGATGACTTTTACTCTCCAGAGACAATACCATACACATCTGCAAAAAAAGCGATGCACTGGCCGGGCGTGATGACTTACGTTTATAATCCCAGCACTTTGGGAGGCCCAGGTGAAAGGATTGCCTGAACCCGGGGGTTTGAGACCAGCCTGGGCAGCTTGTTGAGACCTCATCTCTACAATAAATCACAAAAATTAACTGGGCGTGGTGGTGCGCACCTGTAGTTCCAGCTACTTGCAAGGCTGAGGCAAGGATCACCTGAGTCCAGCAGGTTGAAGCTGTGGTGGCCATGAATGTTCCACTGCACTCCAGTCTAGGTGACAGAATGAGACTCCAACTCAAAAAAATAAAAAATATTTTAAAAATAAGGGAGTTTGTAACAAACACATCTACTTATTATAAGAGAATACATATTCTTTGCATTTTAATTAAAAAACGAGGCTATAAATGTAAGAGGTTTTACAATCTTTTCCTTGTTAAAATATAAAATAGACAAGTTGAAAAATCTAACCAAATGCAGAGATATATAGATACTGAAAGACTATTTTTTCTCTATTTTTTTTCTTAAGTAGGTAATTATTAGAAATGTCTGTAGCGGCCGGGCTTGGTGACTCAGCCTGTAATCCCAGCACTTTGGGAGGCTGAGGTGAGTGGATTGCCTGAGCCCGAGGATTGAAGAACAGCCCGGGCAACTTGGCAAAACCTCGTTGTCTCTACAATAAATCATAAATTAACCGGACATGGTAGCGCGTGCCTGTAGTTCTAGCTACTTGGAAGGCTGAGGCAGAAGGATTGCTGGAGCCTAGCAGATCGAGGCTGGGGTGGCCGTGAGTGTGCCACTGCACTCCAGCCTGAGCAATAGAGTGAGACTCCAACTCAAAAAAAAAAGTCTATAGCATCTTACTTTATAGAGTGTCTTCCTCTGTATTCATGTTATTATGTTACCTATAGGATACAGGAAGTAGGAAGAAAATTTGTTAATATAAATAAATTAAAGTTAAACCAATAATTTGGAACATATTGTTACAATTATTGTCCTCTCAAGTTTGATAAATGATTGAAAACTTGTTAGGACAATAATTGGGAGTCTACCACAGACAGGTTTTCCTAAGAGCAAATTGATCATTTGCAAAAATATTTTTCATCATTGGCACTTAAAAGTCAGTTTTACAAACAGCCCCATTAAAAAGCGGGCAAAAGACACAAATAGCCACTTCTCAAAAGAAGATATACGGGGGCAACCCCCTTGGGTCCCCTCCCGCTTTGGGAGCTTTTCTGTCCTCTCAATAAATCCTGCTTTCTCAAAAAAGAAGAAGAAGAAGAAGAAGATATATATGGGCAGCCAACAGACACATGAAAAAATGCTCAGCCTCACTAATCATCAGAGAAATACAAATCAAAACCATATTGAGATACCATCTAACTCCAGTAAGAATGACCATCATTAATAAAACAAAAAAACAACAGATGCTGGTGAGGATGCAGAGAAAAGGGAACACTTTTACACTGTTGGTGGGAATGTAAACTAGTTCAACCTCTATGGAAAACAGTGTGGCAATTCCTAAAAGAATTAGAAATTGACCTTCCATACAATCCAGCAATCCTCCTTCTGGGAATATACCCAGAGGAACTTAAATCAGTCTATAGAAAAGATAACAGCAAACATGTTTATTGCAGCACTATTTACAATAGCAAAAACATGGAACCAACTGTACTGCTCATCGGAACTGGACCAGATTTTTTTAAAATGTGGTACATATACACAGTGGAATATTACGCAACTATAAGGAAGAACAAAATTATAGACTTTGCAGCAACTTGGATGGATTTAGAGTCTATAATACTTAGTGATTTATCACAGAATCAAAGAACTGAGTGCCATATGTTCTCACTCATAAGTGGATCCTGAACATTTACCATACTAATGTAAAGGAAGGGATTGATAGTAGCCAAAAACTGCCAGGGGGAGGGCACATAACATTAATAAGGGTAACTGATCTCAAACGAGACAAAGTGGGGACCAAAGGTAGACCCAAACTTTGCCTGTATGATGACCACTTATATACCTAATCCTGAATTATACCCCACATCTTTAAAATAAAATAAATTTATAAAGGAAAAAAAAAAAAGTCAGTTTGAGGCTAGGTGTAGTGGTTCACACCTATAATCCCAACACTTTGGGAGGTCAAGACGGAAGGACTACTTGGGCCACGAGTTCGAGACCAGCCTGGGCAACATAGCGAAACCTCGTCTCTACAAAAAAATAAAAACAAAAAACCAAGAAATTAGCTGGACATGGTAGCACATACCTGTAGTCCCAACTCCTCAGGAAGCTGAGGTGGAAGGACTGCCTGAGCCCAGGAGGTTGAAAGCTGCTGTGAGCTGTGATCATTGTGATCATGCCACTGCGTTCTAGCCTGGGTGACAGAGTAAGACCCTGACTCAAACAAATAAATAAATAAATGTCCGTTTTAAAAGTAATATGTGTTTGATATTTATATATTTCTATATTGTGGAAATGAACTACATATATAACCTCCATAAAAGTTTGAGCGTGCCACTAAAAAGACTAGGCAGAAATGTAATTGTAATTACCACACAAAAAGTCTTTTCTTTTCTTTCTTTTTTTTTTTTTGAGTTGGAGTCTCACTGTGTCGCCCAGACTGGAGTGCAGTGCCTGCTCCCGGCCACCGCAGCCTCGACCTGCTGGGCTCTGGCGATCGTTCTGCCTCAGCCTTCCAAGCAGCCGGAATTACAGGCGCGCGCTACCACGCCCGACTAATTTTTTTTATTTATTGTAGAGATGAGGTCTTGCCAAGTTGCCCAGGTGGGTCTCGAACCCGCGGGCTCTGGCAATCCGCTCACCTCGGCCTCCCAAAGTGCTGGGATTACAGGCTGAGCCACCGAGCCCAGCCTCCAATTCTTTTCTTATAATATTACAATAATTGTTCAAGGTCCGCTTATGAGTGAGAACATGTGATACTCAGGTCTTTGTTTCTGTGAAAGATCACTCAGAATTATAGACTCTAAGTCCATCCAGGTTGCTGTGAAGTTCATGATTTTGTTCTTCTCTATGGCTGCGTAATATTCCATTGTGTATATGTACCACATTTTTTTAATCCAGTCCTCTTTTGATGGGCAGCATGATTGGTTCCATGTTCTTGCTACTGTGAACAATACTGCGATAAACATATATGTGCAAGTATCTTTTTTATAGAGTGATTTGAGTTCTTCCGAGTATATGTTCAGTAGGGGGATTGCGGGGTCATATGGAAGGTCGATTTTTAGATCTTTTAGGAATCGCCACATTGTCTTCCACAGAGGTTGTACTAGTTTACACTCCCACCAACAGTGTAGAAGTATTCCCTTTTACCATAAACATAAATACATCAACAGGTATAAAAACAAAAACACATGATTATATCATTAGATGCGGAAAAAGATTTTGATAAAATCCAGCACCACTTCTTGATAAAAACCCTTGAACATACCTCAAAATAGTAAGAGCCATCTACGAGAAACCCACAGCCAGCATACTGCAAAACAGACAAAAATTGGAACCATTTCCTCTGAAAACCAGAGCAAGACAAGGACGCCCACTCTCACCCCTCTTTTTCAACACAGTTTTGGAAGTACTAGCTAGAGCAATCAGACAAGAGAAGGAGATCAGAGTATCAAAAAGGAACACAGATAGAAAACAATGAAATTTATTTTATACTTATCTGATGATCATTAATACAGTTTCCACACATACATGCTGAACCTGCTCTTTGTGTTTGTTGGGACAACTCCCTTCCCATCAGTCTCCGAGGGGTTGAACCTGTGTCACAACCCCACCTGGACCAAGAGAATTGCCAGATGAGGCCACCTCTGCCTTATGTCATCTTAGTGATTCATAGTTGAGGTATCGTAAGAAGAGAGGGATCAAAAAACTCTAAAGTCAGAACAACATGATTTTTGACGAAGGAATATATATTCTACATACTGTATTCTCGCAAACTTAACATTAGTGCCAGGAACAAGTGTAGAATGGATTTTCATAGGTGATTTGAGAATACTTAAGGAGAAGGCATGATCCCTTGGAACCAGCCTGAGTTTACCAAAAACAGGGTAAGCCACACTAACTTTAGTTCTTTTCCAGATAAGATTGGTAGATTGGTAGTCTGAAGAATGTTATACAAAGATTGTAAAAGATTAAATTCCTTGAGAACAAAATGAAAAACTGTGGATCACATTATGATAAATTTAGATCTTGCTTGAATCCCTTTGGCCCATAAAAGCAGATAAATGTTCCCTTGGACCGAGGCCTTCAGTTACACTATGAGGTTCTATCACATTTGACAAATTTAATGAATAATTTGAAATGGAACTCACATAAAACTAAGTTTACAGATCACATGTAGCTGCTCAAGATTACTCATTTATTCATTGATACTAAAGAAGTATTCAGTAAGTCTAATTGTGAAATTTAGTATTTCAGTTAAAAATCGGGCCGCCTGTAATCCCAGCTCTTTGGGAACCAAGGCAAGAGTACTGCTTGAGCCCAGGAGTTTGAGACCAGTCTGGGCAATGTAATGAGACCTTGTCTCTACAAAAAATCAAAAATTCGCTGGGCGTGGTGGCACGTGCCTTGTGGTCTCAGCCACTCAGCAGGCTGAGGTAGAAGAATTGCCTACGCCCAGGAGGTTGAGGCCGCAGTGAGCCATGATTGTGCCACTGCACTCACTGCAGAGTGCAACTCCAACTCAAAAAGAAAATCAGTGGTACAATATATTTCAGGTAAACACATCCATGCAGTACTTGGAAAAAAAGGAAATTAGTAGACTGCAATCTTGGGCTTTATTAATTAAAACTCAGTGTTTAGAATCAAACAAACATTGGCCCTATCTATTCTTGCTTGCTCAGAAACATTAATAAACCAAAGGTATCCACAGGAGGCCAACTATGATAACAGGAATATGGAACTAAGTCCTGTGAAATTACTGAAGAAACCGTTTTTTCCACAGAAGAAATGCCAGGGTACTTGGAGTCAGTATGTCTTCAAATGTCTGGGAGTTATGTGGAAGACATTATATTTACTATTTGTGACTTCACAGGACAGAGCCTCTGGATCAGTGTGTTCAGAAACTATGTGTAGACAAGTTTAACTCAATATAAGAACTTTCTAGCAATTAGAATTGTGGGCTATTTTAAGGGGTATGATAGACTAATAGTCCCCCAAAGATGTACACATCTTTATTCCTGGATCCTCTGATGTAAGTTACTGTACTTAGCAAAAGGGACTTTGCATGTGTAATAATTTAAGGATATTAAAGTAGGAGACTAGGCCAGGCACGGTGACTCATGCCTATAATCCCAGCACTTTGGGAGACTGAGGTGAGAGGATTGCCGAGCCCATGGGTTTGAGACCAGCCTGGGAACTTGGCAAGACCTCATCTTTACAATAAATCAAAAAATTAGTTGAAGCCGGGCTCGGTGGCTCAGCCTGTAATCCCGCGCCTTTGGGAGGCTGAGGTGAGTGGATTGCCTGAGCCTGCGGGTTCGAGACCCGCCTGGGAACTTGGCAAGACCTCATCTCTACAACAAATCAAAAATTAGCTGGGCGTGGTAGCGCGTGCCTATAGTTCTGGTTACTTGGAAGGCTGAGGCAGAAGGATCACCTGAACCCAGCACGTTGAGGATGCAGTGGCTGTGAGTGTGCCACTGCCCTCCAGCCTGGGCGACAGAGTGAGACACTGACTCAAAAACAAACAAACTAACAAAAATAATAAAGTAGGAGATTATCCTGGATTATCCAAATTGGCCCAATAAAATCATAGGGTCCTTAAAAGATGGAAGAAGTGGGTAGAAGAATCAAAAGAGATGTGATGCTAGAAACAGGTCAGAGTCAAAGAGAGATGTAAGATACTATCTTAGTCCATTTTGTGCTGCTATAACAAAATACTACAGACTGGGTAATTTATAAATAACAGAAATGTATTTTCTCATAGTTCTGGAATTTAGGAAGTCCAAAATAGAGGGGCCAGTATCTTCCAATGGCCCCTCTATTTTGGGGGCAGAAAGGCAAAGAAGGGGTAAGCTAGAGACAAAGGGGGCTAAACTCATTCTTTTATAAGGAACCCACTTCCAAAATAACAGTATTCATCTGTGTAGGAGAGCAAAGCCTAACACCCTCCTAAAGGTGTCACTTCTCAATATGGTTACAATGGCGATTATGTTTCAACATGAGTTTGAGGGGACTAACATTCAAACCACAGCAGATGCAATGCTGCTGGCTTTGAAGAAAGAAAAAGGGGCTATTAGCCAAGGAAGGAAAGGCAGCCTCTAGAAATGAATTCTACCCCAGAGCCTCTTGGGGCAATGCAGCCCTGCCAGCACCTTGATTTTGGCCCAGTGAAACCCATATTAAACTCTTGACCTCCAGAACTGTAAAGTTAGAATTTTGTGTTGTTTAAGTCACTAAATGTGCAATAATTTGTTACAGTGGCAGGAGCTAATGAGTTCCCATTGGTATGTTAATACAGACTAGTCGTTTTGTTCTGAGAAGTTGAGCTTTGTATAATGCTAGACTAGAATGATATATAAAGTCTTTTCTGCCTGGACTGAGCTCACTTTTAAATTTTTTTTGACTATTCTTCTCTGGAGATATCAAGTATTCCCCATACTTTAACTCCAGTGCTTTTACGGATGACACCCAAATCTCTACCTCTAATCCCTACCCTTTAATCTCTCTTGAGTTCTAATCTCACATATCTAATTAGCTGACATTTTCATTTGGACATCCTGAAATCCTTTTAAACATAATATGCCTCCAGAGAGAAAAGACACAGTGTTTAGGATGCAAAGAGATAATATGGTCTTTTCTTGAAAGAAAAACAAAACCAACTTCTTTTCGATAAATAAACAGTTCAAAAATTGAGGAAAATCAGCCATGAAGATTTCTGATAACAAAATTGCAAGTGCTTTTGCACAGTCAACTACAGAAGCTTTTTAATTCCAAAAGGGATGAAGTTAAAGCTTTTTTCCTTAAGTTGTACTTTTTTTTTTTTTTTTTTTTGAGTCAGAATCTCACTCTGTCGCCCAGGCTGGAGTGCAATAGCACGCTCACAACCACCGCACTGTCGACCTGCTGGGCTCCGGCAATCCTTCTGCCTCAGCCTTCCAAGTAGCCAGAACTACAGACGCATGCTACAGTGCCCAGCTAATTTTTTTTTTTTTTTTTTTAGTTGGAGTCTCATTCGATTGCCCAGGCTGGAGTGCAGTGGCATGCTCATGGCCATCCCAGCGATGACCTGCTGGGCTCAGGCAATCCTTCTGCCTCAGCCTTTCAAGTAGCTGACACTATAGGCGCACGCTTCCATGCCAGGCTAATTTTTTTACTTATTGTAGAGATAAGATATCGCCAAGTTGCCCAGGCTGTTCTTGAACCTGTGGGTTCAGGAAATCCCCTCATCTCAGCCTCCCGAAGTGCTGGGATTACAGTCTTGTGCCACCGTGCCCGTACTAATTTTTTTTATTTATTGTAGACACAAGGTCTCGCTATGTTGCCCAGGCTGGTCTCGAATCCGTGAGTTCAGCCAATCCTCTCACCTTGGCCTCCCAAAGTGCTAGGATTACAGGCATGAGTCACTGTGCCTGGCCTAAAATGTTCTTAAATATTATGTTCTTAACAGGAAAAAATAGACTAATATCTGGACATGATATGCATGTCTTCAGTGATCACTATCGAGAGTAGGCTGAGTCCAGGGAAATGATAAATGCCAAACATGAAATAAAACCAGGGAAACATGTACCATAGTGATTTACATTGCAAGCTCTGGAGTCAGGCTGCCTGGACTGGAGTCATAGCTCTAATATTTATTAGATGAGTAGCCTTAGACAAGTTGATTAACCTCTCTGCCTCAGTTTCTTCATCTATAAAATGCAGATAACTAAATTACCCACTTTATAAGGTTGTTGTAAAGGTGAAAAAATACAAGTAAAGTTCTTAAAATGCTGGTGGCACATAGGAAATTCTCAGTAAATATCAGATTTAGAGAAAAAAAAAAAAATAGCCTGGGCAACAGAGCAAGACCCTGTCTCAAAACAACAAAAACAAAAACAAAAAAACAAACACACCCAAAAGAATAACTATAGAAAGCTCAAAAGGAGATTCTAGTTTCCAGGAGGCATTTGTTTATATTCAAGATATAACCAAAGGATACACTGGTTTTTGCCCATGGCAGCCTGACTCATCTTTGTCCCTAACTTGTGACTAGCACATTTTGGTTCTGACTTGATGTCAACTTTCTCCCTGACATCCCAGTGACTGATCCTTGGCTCATCACAACTTCTTTCTGGTTCCTTTCTACCTTCTCTTTACGAGCAACTTGGCCCACTTGTTCTTCAGGGCTTTCAGGAACACACACTGCAGAAGCTCTCTACTGTCTTCACCTTTCACTCTAATAGGTGCAGTGCTCCAGTTCTGTCGTAAGCTCCAAAAGAACCTTTGTGGTTCTAGCAAGTTGTTACTAAAAGGTGTTGAAACTGAATAAGAGAGGGAGGCTTTATATATAAGTGTTTGTGCTTCTCTATTGAATATGATGTCCAATCTATGCTATTAGTAATTTGAGAAATCATACTTTAGAACTTATTCATTTTAATAAATATGATTTTTAAATTTGGATAGGTTATAAACAAGTCTATATTCTCTTACCCAAATCAGAGAGTACACCAGACAGTAAGCCCATACAACCATAAGCCAGGCAACACCATTCATTTAGTCGCCAGTTCCTGAATTGTAAATACAATGACTCACAGGAAATAATAAATTTTCATAAGTTTGCCCTCCCCAGAATGAAATCTATAACATGATAACAGCAGCCATTTTTTTTTTTTTTTTTTTTTGAGTTGGAGTCTCACTCTGTTACCCAGACTGGAGTGCAGTGGCCACTCCCGGCCACCGCAGCCTCGACCCGCTGGGCTCCGGCGATCCTTCCGCCTCCGCCTTCCGAGTAGCCGGAATTCCAGGCGCGCGCGACCACGCCCGGCTGATTTTTTTGATTTATCGTAGAGATGAGGTCTCGCCAAGTTGCCCAGGCGGGTTCTGCTTTTTCTTTACTTTCTTTTTTTTAGAGGGTGGGGAATAGGAGTTTATTAAAACAGGAAAGCTCCCCCAGCAGGAGGGGACCCGAAGGAGGGTTGCCCCTTTTCTGCGCATGTTCAATTCCTCTCAGCCTACTTCTCCACAAAGTTTGTGACTTAGGATATCCCCTTCCCTGGACATACCCGAGGTCGCCTAAGCATCTGCCTTGAGATAATGCCATTTGGCCGGGCTCGGTGGCTCAACCTGTCATTCCAGCATTTTGGGAGGCCGAGGTGAGTGGATTGCCTGAGCCCGCGGGTTCGAGCCCAGCCCGGGCAACTTGGCAAGACCTCGTCGTCTCTACAGTAAAAACAAAAAATCAGCCGGGCGTGATAGCCATGCAATCACAAGTCAATATTGTAGGTGGATTGCCTCACTAGGTCATAACCGTCTGACCAGGCCACGACTCAGAACCTCTCAAGCGGCTGGGTTGGTAAACGTTTTCTGGACCCTCCTGTTTCCCCAGCTCAGACCCGGGTGTTTCCTCTGTGTGAGGCTTGGGGGGGGGGGGCGCGAGCAGAGTCCCAGCTTCCCCTGCTCGTCCCACGCTGTGCCCCCTTCGGAACCCACGTGGTGGGAAAGGCAGGCTTAGGCCTCGGTCCGCCCAAGGGTATTTTGTTTCGTTGGCGGGAGCCACGCGAAATGTTCTCCGCAGAAATCTTGCCCTGAAATATCCACGGCGATCCGAAGAGAGCTGAGGTCCTCCGC
>NW_007258430.1:554475-557244 GCF_000164805.1 Carlito syrichta
GGGCTCCGTGGAGCGCAGGGAGGGCCGCGGCCCGCGCGACCGCGACGCCAGGGGTCACCCGCCCTGGGTGAGTAGTCGGGGTCTCGGGTGAACGTGGGGCAGGAGACAGACGTGATCGGCCCCAGACGACTACCAAGAAAGGCCGTCGGTCCCAAAAGCGGTAGGAGACGCTTTGGATTCCGTCTCCAAGTATACAATCCTTAACCCAGGACAGGAATCTTGACACGTGGTGGTTCCCAAACCCGTTGCGGATGTTCCACGCGCTTCTCTCCGGAGCTGGCTGCTTTTCCTCACAACCTCTCTCTCTTATATTTTAATTCTGCCCCCAGGCCAGTTCTCTTTTCCACAAACCTGATGCCTATACAGGCCCCGCAGAGGCTGTGGTGTAAGGTCTACTCAGCCTGTGCTATACAAAGCAACAAAAATGGCTTGTTGAATTAAAACCACTTTTTTAGCGTCCGCAGTGAAGTCATTTTATTAATATAATATACATAAGAATTTGTTAAAGAAAATATAGGGTGTAGGTATTGCATTCTTAGTTTTACAAATGAGAAAAAGAAATATAGCTAAAATCATAGGAATATTTACATGCGAAAGAATGAAGTTGGGCCTTTGATTTCCACCATATACAAAAATTAAGATGAATCAAAGACCTAAATGTAAGAGATAAAGTTATATAACAGAAGAAAACAGAGGACAATCTTTATGACACTGAATTTGGTGAAGCTGCCTTGGATATGACACCAAAAATATAGGCAACGAAAGAAAAAAATAGATACAAAATAAAATATCAAAATTAAAAAACCCTTTGTGCATCAGAGAACATTATCAAGAGTGAAAAGACAGCCCACAGGATGGAGGAAAATATTTGCAAATCAAATATCTGATAAGAGATTCATTCCACAACATATAAAGAATCTTACAACTCAACAACAAAAAACCAAACAACCCAATTCGAAAATGGGCAAAGGTCTTAAATAGACATTTCTCCAAAGATATACAAATGGCCAATAAGCATATGAAAAGATGCTCAACAGCACTAGTCATTAGGGAAATGCAAACCAAAACCACAGTGAGATACCACTTCACACCCATTAGGATGACTATTATAAAAACAACACAAACCAGAAAAGAGCAAGTGTTGGCAAAGATGTGAAGAAATCAGAAACTTGTGCACAGCTCTTTAAAAAGTAAAATGATGGCCGGGCTCGGTGGCTCAGCCTGTAATCCCAGCGCTTTGGGAGGCCGAGGTGAGTGAATTGCCTGAGCTCACGGGTTCCAGACCCTCCTGGGCAACTTGGTGAGACCTCATCTCTACAATAAATCAAAAAACTAGCTGGGCGTGGTAGCGTGCGCCTGTAGTTCCAGCTACTTGGAAGGCTGAGGCAGAAGGATCGCCGGAGCCCAGCAGGTCGAGGCTGCGGGGCTGGGAGCGGCCACTGCACTCCAGTCTGGGCGACAACTCAAAAAAAAAAAAAGTAAAATGATGAGCTGCTGTAGAAAACCATACAGCGGTTTCTCAGAATTTAACTGTAGAATTACTATGTGATCCACAAGTTGCCATTCTAGGTATATACCCAAAATAACTGAAAACAGGAACTCAAACAAATACTTGTAAACCAGTGTTCATTGCAGCAATATCCACAACAGCCAAAAGGTGGAGACAACCCAAATATCCACCTACAGATGAATGGAGAAACAAAATATGGTATATCCATACAATAGAATATTATGATTCAGCCTTAAAAGGGAATGAAATTGGCAGGGCTCGGTGGCTCAGCCTGTAATCCCAGCACTTTGCTGAGGCAAGTGGATTGCCTGAACCTGTGGGTTTGAAACCGGGCAACTTGGCAAGAACTTGTCTCCACAATAAATTAAAAAAAAAAAAAAATTAGTCATGCATGGGTAGTCCGCACCTGTAGTCCCTGCTACTTGGAAGCCTGAGGCGGAAGGATTGCTGGAGCCCAGCAGGTTGGCGCAGGGGTGGCCATGAGTGTGCCAGTGCACTCCAGCATAGGCAACAGGGTGAGACTCCAAGTCCAAAAAAAAAAAAAAAAAAGTAAACAAATAAATAAAAATAAAAGGGAATGAAATTTTGATATATGCCACTACATGGATGAACCTTGAAAACATTATGTGACTGCCGGGCTTGGTGGCTCAGCCTGTAATCCCGCGCCCTTGGGAGGCTGAGGTGAGTGGATTGCCTGAGCCCGTGGGTTCGAGACCCGCCTGGGCAGCGAGACCTCATCTCTACAATAAATAAAAAAATCAGCCGGGCGTGGTGGCGCGCGCCTGTAATTCCGGCTACTCGGAAGGTTAAGGCGGAAGGATCGCCGGAGCCCAGCGGGTCGAGGCTGCGGTGGCTGGGAGCGGCCACTGCACTCCAATCTGGGTGACAGAGTGAGACTCCAACTCAAAAAAAAAAAAAAAAAAAGAAAACATTATGTGAAACATTAAGTGAAATAAGCAAGACATAAAAGAACAAGTATTTATGATTCCACTTATATGAGGTATCTAGAATAGGCAAATCCATAATGACAGAAAGCAGAATAGAGGTTACCAGGGGCTGAGGAGAGGAGAAAGAGGAGTTAATGTTTAAGGTACAAAGTTTCTATTTGTGATAATGAAAAAGTTCTAGAAATGGATACTGGTGATGGTTACACAACGTTATGAATGTGTGTAATGGCAGTCAATTGTACATTTAAAATTGTTTAAAACAGTAAATTTTTTTTTTTTTTTTTTTTGAGCTGGAGTCTCACTCTGTCGCCC
>NW_007258430.1:557561-558940 GCF_000164805.1 Carlito syrichta
CACCTCAGCCTCCCAAAGGCGCGGGATTACAGGCTGAGCCACCGAACCCGGCTCAATTTACATTTTTTAATAAAAGAAGTTTATTCACATTTAGCAAATGGTGTGGTAACACTGACTAACCACATGCAGAAGAATGAAACTGGACTCCTACCTATCCCCCATATACAAAAATTAACTCAAAATGGATCAAGGACTTAAATGTAAAACCTCAAACCATAAGAATCTTAGAAGAAAAATTTAGGGAACATCCTGGACATCAGAGTAGGCATGAATTCATGACCAAGCCCTCAAAAGCTAAGATTGACAGGCGGGGCCTTACCAAACGAAAGTTTTTGCATAGCAAAATAAACAATCTAGAGAGTAAAGAAACATCCCATGGAATGGGAAAATATATTTGCAAGCTATGTGTCTGACAAAGGCCTTACATCCAGCATCTACAAGAATCTCAAATGAATTGACAGAAACAAACAACCCCATTTTTAAAAAGTGGGCAAAGGGCCAGGCATGGCCTATAATCCCAGCACTTTGGGAGGCGGAGGTGAGAGGATTGCCTGAGCTCACAGGTTGAAGACCAGCCCCAGCAAGTTGGGGGCGACTTCATCTCTACAATAAAAAGAAGAAAAAATATTAGCTGGGCGTGGTGGTGCAAGTAGTTCCAGCTACTTGGAAGGCTGAGGTGGAAGGATCACCTGAACCCAACAGTCAAGGCTGTGGTGGCCATGAGCGTGCCACTGCACTCCAGCCTGGGTGACAGAGTGAAACTCCAACTCAAATAAAAACAAAAACAAAAAAGTGAGCAAAGGACATGAGCAAACACTTCTCAAAGGAAGACATACAAGTAGACATACGACAGACACATGAAAAAATGCTCAGCCTGGCTAATCATCAGAGAAATACAAATCAAAATTACAATGAGAAACCACCTCACACCAGGCAGGATGATTATCCTTAAAGAGTAAAAAAGCAGCAGGTGCTGGCACAGCTACGGAGAAAAGGGAATGTCTTCATACTGTTGGAGAGAATGTAAGCTAGTTCAACCTTTGTGGAAAGCAGTGTGGCGATTTCTTAAAGAACTAAGAATTGGCCGGACTGGTGGCTCAGCCTATAATCCCAGCACTTTGGGAAGCCGAGGCAAAAGGATTGCCTGAGCACAGGAGTTCGAGACCAGGCTGGGCAACTCGGTGAGACCTTGTCTCTACAATACATCACAAAAATTAACTGGGCGTGGTAACGTGTCTGTAGTTCCAGCTACTTGGAAGGCTGAGGTGGAAGGATTGCCTGAGCCCAGCACGTCGGGGCTGTGGTGGCCGTGAGTATGCCACTGCACTCCAGCCTGGGCGACAGAGTGAGACTCCAACTCAAAAAAAAAAAAAAAAAAA
>NW_007258430.1:559726-561034 GCF_000164805.1 Carlito syrichta
CCCGGGTGTGGTAGCGTGCGCCTGTAGTTCCAGCGACTTGGAAGGCTGAGGCAGAAGGATTGCCGGAGCCCAGCAGGTTGAGGCTGCGGTGGCCGAGAGCCACCACCAAAAAAAAGTTGACTTTTTAAAAAAAGGTTTATTAAAACCTCTTTTCTAAAAATCAACATAAAAATAGGTTCAAAATAGTTTTACTATTTACTAGGAAACCTGTGACAAAATTCTCACTAGCCTTATAATGAATAGAAAATATAAAGTAGGAAATGTCAAAAGATATTGGAAGTCTAAAAACAATTTACCTGCCAACAAATTACATGATCTAGAGCAAGTCTCCTATCACTGTTAGCCATGTTTCTTTATCTACAACCTGGAGGTAATAATGCATCTCCAGTCTACTAAGATGGAAGTTTACATACAATAAAATAATGGATGGATAAGCACTTTGGAAAGTATAGCATTCTGTACTCATAATTATTGTTGTATGATAGATAGTTTTATACAAAAAACATGGCCAGGCACGGTGGCTCACACCTGTAATCCCAGCTCTTTAGGAGGCTGAGGTGGGTGGATTGCTTGAGACCAGGAGGTTGAGACCAGCCTGAGCAACATAGTGAAACTTCGTCTATAGCAAAAAAAAAATAAGCCTGGCATAATGGCGCATGCTCGTAGTCCCAGCTACTTGAGATGCTGACGTAGAAGGATCGCCTGAGTCTAGGAAGTCAAGGCTACCATGAACCGTGATCGTGGTGATCATGCCACTGTACTCCAGCATTGGTGACAGTATGAGACCTCAATTAAAAAAAAAAAAACATGATGGGGAGAGAGAGAAAGACAGTGATATATATGCATGTGTGTATGTGTGTATGTGTGTGCACCTTATACAAGATGGAAGCATGAGAAATAAAATAATCAAGGAATTTTAATTATTCTTATTCTGTTCTATTAGAATAATTGTTCTTATCCTATTTATTTATTTATTTGGGATTCTATTACCCATGCTGGAGCTCAGTGGTGTGATCACAGCTTACTGCAGCTTGGAACTCAAGCAGTCTTCTTTCCTCAGTCTCCTGAGAGGCTGGGAGTACAGGTGTGTGCCACCATACCCAGCTAATTTTTAACTTTTTTTTGTAGAGACAGGGTCTCTCTATGTTGTCCAGGCCAATCTCAAATTACTGGCCTCAATCAATCCTCCTACCTCATCCTCCCTGAGTGCTGGGATTATAGGCTTGAGCCACTGCACACAACCTAAGTATTCTTTTTTTTTTTTTTTGAGTTGGAGCCTCACTCTGTCACCCAGACTGGAGTGCAGTG
>NW_007258430.1:561054-561879 GCF_000164805.1 Carlito syrichta
CAGGCGGGTCTCGAACCCACGGGCTCAGGCAATTCACTCACTTTGGCCTCCCAAAGCGCGGAATTACAGGCTGAGCCACTGAACCCAGCTGATTTTCTGGAATTTAAGGACAACCCCAATGATACCTTAGAGTGGCAACCGACCAGATTGGATGCCCTAAACCTTCCAAATCACCAGGGACTGGAGACTGAATTATTGATTTTGAATTGTGGTTTTTTACTGAGATTTCTGACATTAGTATCAGATTCAAATGTGGACTTTTTTTTTCTACCTTAAGTATTTTATACTTATATACTGGTAAGCATTTGCACTTGAGGAAATTAAAGCTCAGCTAGTTGAAGTAATTTACATAAAGTTACACAAATCTGAGGTTTGACCCAAGCAGCATGTTTCCAGTGTACACACTTAATTACTGTACTATGCTCTTTGTGCTTTGTCAAGTGTGGGCTTTTAAATTAAACCCTAAGGCTGGGCACAGTGACCCAAGCCTGTAATCCCAGGACTTTGGGAAGCCAAGGCTAGAGAATTGCCTGAGCCCGCCGGTTCGAAACCAGCCTGGGCAACATGGTAAGACCTTATCTCTACAATATATCAAAAAATTAGCTGGGTGTGGTAGTGCACACCTGTAGTTATGGCTACTTGGAAGGTTGAGGTGGAAGGATCGCTGGAGCCCAGCAGGGTGACGCTGAGGTGGCGGTGAGGGTGCCACTGCACTCCAGCCTGGGAGATGGAGTGAGACTCCAACATAAAAAAAAAAAAATTAAACCAGGCTCGGTGGTTCAGCCTGTAATCCCGCGCCTTTGGGAGGCTGAAGTGAGTGGATTG
>NW_007258430.1:562345-588623 GCF_000164805.1 Carlito syrichta
CTACAGGCGCGCACTACCACGCCCGTCTCATTTTTTTAAAAAATTTATTGTAGAGATGAGGTCTTGTCTGCCCAGGTGGGTCTCGAACCAGCGGGCTCACGCAATCCACTCACCTCAGCCTCCCAAAGGCGCAGGATTACAGGCTGAGCCACTGAACCTGGCTTGCAATCTTTCTTTGATCACTAACATTCCTCTAAAACTACTCTTGCCAAGGTGAATGACATCCTAATCTCAAAAATGCATTAATACTCTTTGAAATTTGAGATATAATTAACGTACCATAAATTCACCTTTTAAATTGTACAGTTCCTTTTTTATTATAGTATTTTCACAAATTTACGCAACTCTTACCACCACTTAATTCCAAAACATTCTCATCATTCCTATACCCATTAGCAGTCACTACCAATTCCCCCTCCCCTCAATCCCTGGTAACCACTAATCTATTTTTCAGCTCTATGGATTTTCCTGTTCTGGACGTTTAATATGAATGGAATCATAGGGCATGTGACCTGACTTTTTTCATTTAGTTTTTCATAATGTTTTCACAGCTCATCCACATTGTAGCATCTATCAACACTTCACTCCTTTTTATTGTGGGATCATATTCTGTTGTATGAACATAGCTCAGAATGGTTATACCACTTTGATTCATCAACCGATGGACTTTGGATTGTTTCTACTTTTTGGCTATCATGAATAATACTGCTATGAACATTCATGCATGCATTTTTGTCTGAACATATGTTTTCAATACTCTTAGGTTATGTGATAATTCTGTTTAATTTTTTGAGAAACTAACAAACTGTTTTCCATTGCAGCTGCACCATTTTACATTCCCACTGTTAATATGTGAGTGCTCTGATTTCACCATACTTGTTATATCTGGGTTTGTTATTTTAGCTGTCCTAGTGGGTGTGAAGGAGTATCTCATTATATTTTTGATTTGCATTTTGCTAAATACTAATGATGTTGAACATTTTTTTTTGAGTCAGAGTCTTACCTTGTTCCAGGCTGGAGTGCGGTGGCACCATCACGGCTCACAGCAGCGTCAACCACCTGGGCTCAGGCAATCCTTCCACCTCAGCCTCCCGAGTAGCTGAGACTACAAATACATGCCACTATGCCCAGCTAATTGATTTTTATTTTTATTTTTATAGAAATGAGGTCTCACTATGTTGCCCAGGCTGGTCTCAAATCCCTGTGCTCAAGCAATCCTTATGCCTCAGCCTCCCAAAATGCTGGGACTTCAGGTGTGAACTGCTTTGCTCAGCCTGAACATTTTTTTATGTGTTTTATTGGCCATTTGAAATGTCTATTCAAATCTTTTGCCTGTTTTGTTAATTTATTTACTTTTTATTTTTGTTTTCAGGAGAGAGCACCAATGCAATCCCCCATTACCACAAATTATGCAGTCGAGTTTCCCACATTTGGGAAAATTGCAGGGGTCAGCACATCTGGAGTGCAATGAATAAGCCTCGCCCTGGGAAAACCACTTTTGTGATCATCATATCTCTGCTGCCAGGTAAGCATGTTTTTTGCCTATTTTAAAATTGGGGGCCAGGCTCGGTGGCTCAGCCTGTAATCCCGCGCTTTGGGAGGCTGAGGTAAGTGGATGGCCTGAGCCCGCGGGTTCAAGACCCACCAGGGCAACTTGGCGAGACCTCGTCTCTACAATAAATCAAAAATTAGCCGGGCGTGGTAGTGCGCGACTGTAGTTCCAGTTACTTGGAAGGCTGAGGCGAAAGGATCGCCGAGCCCAGCAGGTCGAGGCTGCGGTGGCCGGGAGCAGCCTCTGCACTCCAGTCTGGGCAACAGAGTAAGACTCCAACTCAAAAATAAAAAAATAAAATAATAAAATAAAATAAAATTGGGGCAACTCCGTCAGGTCCCCTTCCACTGTGGAAGTTTTTCTGTCCTCTCCATAAATCCTGCTTTCTCAAAAAAAAAAAAATTGGAGTGTCTTTATATTATCAAGTTGTAAGCACTTTTCATATATCCTGGGTAGTAGACTTTTTCAGATATATGATCTACAAGTCTTTTCTCCCATTTTGTAGCTTGCTTTTTTACTTTCTTGACAGTGTGTGTCCCTTGATACACAGAAGCTTTTAATTTTGATGAATTCCAATTTATCTATTTTTTTCTATGGTTGTTATACTTTGGGTATCATATTTTAGAAATAATTGTCTGCCGGGCACGGTGGTGGCTCACGCCTGTAATCCTAGCACTTTGGGAGGTAGAGGCTAGAGGATCGCATGAGCCCAGGGGTTTGAGACCAGCCTGGACAATATGGCAAGACCTCGCCTCTACAATAAATTGAAAAATTAGCCTGGCGTGGTAGTGCACGCCTTTGATTCCAGCTATTTGGAAGGCTGAGGCAGAAGGATCACCCAGCAGGTCAAGGCTGCGGTGGTTGTGAGCGTGCCACTGCACTCCAGCCTGGGCAATAGACTGAGACTCCAACTCAAAAAAAAAAAAAAAAGTCATTGCCTAATCCAAAGTCATGAAGATTTATATCTATTTTTTATTCTAAGATTCTTGCAGGTTTAGCTCTTACATTTAGGTATTTGATCCATCTTGAGTAAATTTTTACATGCAGTATGAGGTTGGAGTCCAAATGTATTATTTTGCATGTGACTATCCACTTATCCTAGTATCATTTGTTAAAAATATCATTCTTTCACCCGTTGAATTATCTTGGTATCCTGGTCACAGATCAATTGATCATAGATCAATTGGTCCAATGGGCACTTTATATTCTTACCTTACTTGCCCTCAGCATTTGACTATGTTGATCACTCCCTCCTTTTGAAATACTTTTCTCCCGTGACTCTGCTCAATTGCCTGGTATCATAGGAATGTGTATGCTTTAGATATAATACAAAGCATGCCCATAGACAAAGGTATCAGTGTGCCTTAGTAGAATAAGCACTGGCATAGGAATTATGAGAAGTGTATGTCATTTTCTTTTTTTTTTTTTTTGAGTCAGAGTCTCACTCTGTCACCCAGGCTGAAGTGCAGTGGCACGCTCACAGCCACTGCAGCCTCAACCTGCTGGGCTCAGGCCATCCTTCTGCCTCAGCCTTCCAAGTAGCTGGAACCACAGGCATGTGCCACCATGCCCAGCTAATTTTTTGATTTATTGTAGAGATCAGTTCTCACCAAGTTGCCCAGGCTGATCTCAAACCCCGGGGCTCAGGCAATCCTCTCACCTTGGCCTCCCAAAGTGCTGGGATTATAGACGTGAGCCACCTTGCCCGGCCATGACCTTTTTTATAAAGGCAGGTAATATATTTTGTGGATTTTTTTGGGGGAAAGGAGGCTGTGAATCTTTTGAAAATTATTTTGATAGGAACTCTTTATTAGACAGATTAACTATTTGTCTAGGCTATGAATGAGACATGTCTTTCCCAGTTTATACTTATTTTTTAACTTTCCATATAAAGGTTTTTGCCATGCATTTTTTTCTCTGGTTAATTTTTCAGTCTTCTATGACTTTTTTGGGTTTGTATCATGTTTAGAAAGGGTTTCCCCATTCAGACATACCAGGAACAGAACAAACAAAAACCCTTCCGTGGTTTTGTCTGATACTTTCCATGACTTTGGATGTTTTACATTTAAATCCTGATCCATATACAATTTTTCCTAGGGTAAGGTGTGAAATATGGATCTCATTTTTTTCAGTATTATTACTTTTCTTTTGTTTAAATTCAATTAACCAAATAATCCCACCATTTAAATAGCTACTTTGGCCGGGCTCGGTGGCTCAGCCTGTACTCCCAGCACTTTGAGAGGCCGAGACGAGTGGATTGCCTGAGCCCACGGGTTCGAGATCCACCCGGGCAACTTGGCGAGACCTCGTCTCTACAATAAATCAAAAATTAGCCGGGCGTGGTAGCGCGCCTGTAGTTCCGACTACTTGGAAGGCTGAGGGGGAAGGATCGCCGGAGCCCAGCGGGTCGAGGCTGCGGTGGCCCGGAGTGGCCGTTGCACTCCAGTCTGGGCGACAGAGTGAGACTCCAACTCAAAAAATAAATAAATAAATAAATACCCACTTTTATCATATTCCAAATTCCCTTGTTTTAAAATGTATTTCCCTACTTATGAGGTCTCGCCAAGTTGCTCAGGCGGGTCTCGAACCCGCGGGCTCAGGCAATCCACTCACCTTGGCCTCCCAAAGAGCTGGGATTACGGGCTGAGCCACCGAGCTCGGCTCATCTTTTTTTTTCTTAGAGGCAGGGTTTTTCTCTGTCACTCAGGTTGGAATGCAGTGATTCAATCATAGCTCACTGCAGCCTCAAAATCCTGGGCCCAAACGACGCTTTTGCCTCAGCTTCCCAAGTAGCTAGGACAGGTGTGTACCACGAAGCCTGGCTAATTTTTTTTTTACTGTTTTTGGTAGCGATTGAGTCTTGCTGTGTTGACCAACCTGGTCTTGAACTCCTGACCTCAAGTGATCCCACACCTTGGCCTCCCAAAGTACTGGGATTATAGGCATGAGCTACCATGCCCAGCCTAATCTATTTATAAGCAATTACCACACGGAAATTGTTATTGTTTTATAATATATTTAAATATATACTTTTTTCAAAATTAGTTTTTATGGTAGTCTTTAAATTGTCCCTATTAAGGAATAAACTTCATGTTGTTTGTTTCAGTTATGAAAATATTTTTGAACCTTAATTCTAAGATAAAACTATTTGCTATTTCCCTTTTTGTATAATCATCATATTTAATAACCATATCTGTAGATTTTAATCTAATACAAATTTTTGAACAAAAAAGGGCCAGAAAGAGAGTCTTGCAGCATTCTCCCAGAGTGTGGTATGTAGATCAACCTTTCCAATATTACCTATTATAAATTCTAAGTCTCAAGCCCCGACTCAAAGTTACTAATTAAAAACTTGCATTTTAGCTGGGCTTGGTGGCTCAGTCTGTAATCCTTGATAAACACGCTTTGGGAGGCTGAGGTGAGTGGATTGCCTGAGCCCGCGGGTTCGAGACCCGCCTGGGCAACTTGGCAAGACCTCATCTCTACAATAAATCAAAAAATTAGCCAGGTGTGGTAGTACATGCCTGTAACTCCAGTTACTTGAAAGGCCGAGGTGGAAGGATCACCTGAGCCCAGCAGGTGAATGCTGGAGTGGCCGTGAATGTGCCACTGCACTCCAGTCTGGGCGAAACAGTGAGACTCCAACTCGAAAAAAAAAAAAATGCCAGCCAGGCGTGGTAGTGCGCACCTATAGTTCCAGCCACTTGGAAGGCTGAGGCAGAAGGATCGCCGGAGCCCAGCAGGTCGAGGCGTCGGTGGCCGGGAGCAGCCACTGCACTCCAGTCTGGGCGACAGAGTGAGACTCCAACTCAAAAAAAAAAAAAAAAATGCATTTTAACATGATCCCCCAAGTGATTCATATGTACATTAAAGTTTGAGAACAGTGTACTATAGAGCCCTCTCTCTATGATAATAATCCGTAACCTTCACTTCACATTAAATTCACCTGGGGGAATTTTTAAAAAATCTGAGGACTGGGCTGCACCTCCCAGAGATTGATTTAATTGGCCTGGGTTTGGCAATGGTATTATTAAAAAGCTCTCGTTGCAGCTAGGGTTGAGAAACAGTGTTCTAGAACTACAGCTTGCTGTTGTTAGGGTCTTAGTTACTTAAATAACCAGGAGGGATGCCTTTATCACTTGATGGGGTGTTTTTAGGAAACAATTGATCTGAAGGCATCATCCATACGACTTGGACCCCCAGAACTTTTTACTTGTTGTACCTGCCTATGTTGCCTCACCATTTCTTTGGTTTCCTTGATAAACAACTCTTGCATCTTGAGAACTTAACCACTTCTTAATCTTTGTTCTGACATCCTATAAAAGGTTCTGAGTTGCCTACGCACTTTCATATGGAGCCCCAGATGTGTACCTGCCTGTGTTTCTGTCCTTCTGCCTTAAATATTCTTGTTCATGAGCCTGATATAATTTGATCCCTGCCTACTAGTTCCAGCTTCGGTTTGAGAGATTTTAGTTCTTTCATACATTAAAATTCCATTCTCACAAATATTTCTATCACAGTGGTCAGTTCATCTCACTGTCCAGCCATGGTGATAAGTGACGGCAAGTGATAGAATTCCCTGATACACCAATCCAGTAAACTCAGCGGGAAAGGAAAAGGGATTCATTTTTGAATGACATTCTGAGGAAACTCATGTTGGTTTCTCGTGATCATTATGTACTTCCATAAATGCCCATAAGCTAATTTTTAAAAAACTGCTATAGAATGTTATAGGCTATCAGAGTCAAACTCTCCACCATGTATTTATTGGAGTGTTATTCTACTGAAAATGTGGAAAGTTGTCAGTCTATAGTTTTTCAGAAACCTGCTCACCCCACCTCCTTTTTATTTATTATTCTTTTTAGAGATGAGGGTCCCCAGGTTGTCCTTGAACTCCTGGCTTGAACTCCTCCTGCCTCAGTCTCCCAAGTAGCTGCCTAACTCCTTTGTAACATAATTTCTCAGAGATTACTAATACTGGCTCTGAAATTTTTGGGCAAATTCTTTCAGTATCTAGGTGCAATTCTCTGGAGTCCTGGGGTCTTAAGCTCTGTTGAAGTGAGTGACAATTCTTATTATTTCTTCAGATACTGTGGGCTTCAAGTCTGTTGTTAGTTTTTCATCTAACATACATAAGTGAGACACCATGATGTGAACTTGGACAAAGCTGAATAACCAAAGAGTTTACTTCTCCATTTGGAGGTAGAAATATGTCCCCAACCAATACACACTTTGGTGTGAACGAAACGGATTGGATGGGGCAGATAAAGTTCTGTGGGTGAAAGTAGCTGGTCTCAAAGTTCCGAATTTCTAACACTGTAGTGGTATTATAGATATGTAAATTTTAACACCTGTCCCAGAGGTGTGGATAATGTTAAAAGTTTTACATGGGGGACCTAGAGAGCAGTTTCCAAGTAGTATTTTTTTTCTAGCTTGAAAATAGTTTTTGTTGTTTAGAAGATAGAAACAATGTCACAATCAAGTTGCCCAATTCTTTTCTCAGCTACTTCCTCAAGCAGCAGGTCTATTTCCTTTCTGAAGCATTTCTTCCTCCGAATTTCTAGTCTGCAGGTGGAAGACAAAGAAAATTTATATATCAAGGTAGAGGTAGTTTATATCAAGATAGAGATATAAATGTTAGTATTATAATGTAAATTTCAGTTTGGGGGCATACAGTCAGTGCTAAGGCAGGTTTGACTTAACAAATATTTTCTTCTAAATCATTTGCCACTTGTTTTATGATCTGCCTCAAAATCTGCCTTTTCCAACTTTAGAACAGTGGTAGGGTGCAGCGTTAATAGCAGTGACTATGTAATGCTACAATTTACTCCACGCCAGGCACCTATTTTATTAGATCCTCCCACCAACCCTCTGAGGTAGGCACTATTATTAGCTCTATTTACATATCAGGAAATAGGCACAGAGATGCCGACTAACTTACACACATTGTTTAGTTATAGCTATTAAGTGCCAGAGGAAGGATTCAAATCCAAGCCTGCTTGACTTCAGGGAATATGTGGGTAACCACCGTACAAACTGCTTTTCTTTCTGTTGCAGTTCTGTTGTAATAAAGCTGGCCTTCCTGCCTTTCTTCAGATTGTCAGCAGGATATTGGAGATTCAGACTTGAAGTGATGCTTGCAAGCTACTAAGCAGTTTCATCCCTACTGTGTGACTGTGATGGTGCTTTTCATGTATCTGTGACATATGAAATAAAAGGGGGAGAGGAGTCTTTTTTGAGCTCTTCTGCTCGGCTCTTTAAGGAGAGGTACACTGACTCAGTGCCCACAGGACATTTCTGAATATATGTTTTCTTTTCTGGCATCCCTGCACATATCTGAAACAGACAGACATATGGACATGTACTCTCCCCAGGTACTCTATCTTATATTAAATTTTCAGATTTTGAGCTCAGCACTCGATTATAGTTCATTATTCAGAATTGTGTACAGTGAATAACAGAAAGGAGAATAGGTTTTTCTCAAATAACTTATTTAAACGTTCAGTAATCCCATTTTCTCTCATCAAAAATTAAAAGCACACACCCTTGCTTCACTATAAATTACAGTAAGCGAACTTACCACTTCTGTATTGGCTCAGCTACTAATTACGATCAACTTTAATAGAATGTTGAGATCATACTACTGTTTTCCTGTAAGTTACCGGTTTTTAACTGCTAGAAGGAAAAAAACCAGTAGAGTAAATAGAACACATTCACAGTAATAGGAAATTCAGCCTATAACTTTCCAACATCCCCAAAAAAAGGTAATCATTTAAGTATTTCTTAGCTGTTTAGAACATTTGTTATCTATAACTGCATTTAGTATTTCAGATCTGGCTATCAGTTGAATCCTGCTTGGAATCAACTGTGTAAATGATATATTTTCGATTACTTGAAAAATTGTGAAATAGATGCAAGTTTTTCTCCACGAATCCTTTATCTCTTTTCTGGGACGTCTCTCTACATTCTCCATTCATCCAGGCACTTGTGTTCTTTTGCTGTTCCCCTGACCGTCTATTGCTCTCCAGTGCAGATTCCCTAGCCTGGCAATTTCCCTTTCTTTCCCTCTCCCAGCTGAGCTCCCACGTCCTATTTCCTACAAGTCTTACACAACTTGGTAACCAATTATCAATTAACTAATTTACATATCAATGACTGACAGCTGCCTTGGGAATCAGGGGAAGAAGTTTGGGAAAGGCCTTTCCCTGCAGCTTTGAAATCCCATCTGGGTAATAGCTTAATTAGCTTATTTCCAAGAGTGTTCCTAATCAAACTCACTGACAAGTACTGTACAGTTGGAAAGAATATATTGTTTAAATATAAAGTAGTTCTTTATTTAGGATACTGTTGTTTAGGTTTAATTCTGTCTCCCATGTGAGAATTTTTTTTTTAATCTAGAGTCAAAGTAGACAATAGAAGACTAATTGCAAAATCACAGATCAGAAACTCATCTTTTTTCTTGGCTTTGCTGCTACTGGATATCATATCTCTTCTTATGTTAATAATTTATAAAATAGGAATGAAGTATGATCATATTTCATAGGAATGTTATAAAATTGGTTATTAGTCAGTACATTAAAATATAAAATAAGTAATGATAATTAAAATCACAATCATGTGGTTTTCTAGTCTTACTATTTATAAAATTACACAGGTGTAAATATAGCATGGTACATTTAGAATTTAAGTGTGTGAAAATGTCAACTTCATATAAATATTAAATCAGGATGAATACCATTTCTAGAAGGGTTAAATACACAGAATGAATTTATTGTAGTATGTACTATTTTATGTTTGAAATATTTTCCTTATTAGTCAGTCACAATAAAATAAGAAAATTAACCGGGCACAGTGACTGTGTAATTCCAGCACTTTGAGAGGTGGAGGGGAGAGGATTGCCTGAACCCAAGGGTTCAAGACCAGCCTGGGCAACTTGGTGAGACTTCGTCTCTACAATAAATCAAAAAATTAGCCAGGCCTAGTGATGTGTGCCTGTAGTTAGAGCTGTCTGAAAGGCTGAGGTGGAAGGATTGCCTGAGCCCAGCAGTTCGAGGCTGTGGTGGCTGTGACCGTGCCACTGAATTCAACCTGGGTAAGAGAGACTCCAACTCAAAAAAAAAAGAAAAAAGAAAACCTTACATCAATGCTAATTATAGGCACTAAATCAATACTGCTGATTGATGGAAATGGAATTATAATTTCTAACTGCATACACAATGTATGACCCAAGTGCTGTCTAAGTTGAAGATTTCATGGATTCTATTTTTTAACTATAGTTCCTAATTTATGTCTCTCCTTAGGTTTTAGAATTGTTATAAAAATCGAGTATAAGTTTGAAATTTTCCATAAGTATGAATATTTTCCATAATTACATTGAATGGACTTTGTATATGTTTGCCATCATCCAGAGTTTAATTAATTTTCAATACATTTATAGACAGTTTGAATCTTATGTGACTTTTTAACTGAATAAAAAATTTTTTTTGGAGTCTCCCCCATCGCCCAGGCTGGAGTGCAGTGGTCCACTCATGGCCACTCCAGTGTCGACCTGCTGGGCTCCAGTGATCCTTCCGCCTCAGCCTTCCAAGTAGCTGGAACTACAGGTGCGCGCTACCATACCCAGCTAATTATTGCCAAGTTGCCCAGGCTGGTCTCAAACCTGCGGACTCAGGTAATCCACTCGCCTCAGCCTCCCAAAGTGCTGGGATTACAGGCTGAGCCACCGAGCTCGGCCTTAAATAAAATTTTTAACTCATTTATTTTGCTTGTATGAATGGTAAATCAAAATTTTTGTATAATTAGTAACAGTATATTTAAGGGTACCAACAATGATGTTTGCTTTTCATTATTGTGTCAAATTTTAAAAATTAAATTAGATCTACAGTTTCAGAACTTAATACATCAGAGATAAAACTTAAGTGATTTGGTGAACTCTACTTATTCTTTCTGACCCATATAAAGTAGATTTTTTTCTGCTTGCCTGTGGATTTGTTACTAAATGCCAGGTGTTTTGTCAGGGTCCTGTAGCTTCCCGCATAGAAACCCAATCACTGAGACAAATATTGCCAGGGAAGAAGTCTCTTTATTTGGGTGATATCAACTAAGGAGAATGGGAAATGCCTGAAATCCATCTCCCCATCCCACTGAAGTAAGGGACTTACATAGTGGGGCAGGAATGTAGAAAATAGGAATTAAGGAGGAGTAAGGAAAAGGAGTTGGTAAGTAGGAATTGGGGAGGAGTCTGGCATTTCATTGTCTGGATGTTGTGATGAGTTTCAGTTTCTTGATAATGTAGGCCTGAGGATCAGTTTCCTGAGAAAGGAACTCAGAGAAGACAAACATAAGTTTCAAGCTTTTAGACCCGGATGGTCAGTTTCTATGTTTATGTAAAAAAAAAAATTAGAAAAACAAAACTGTAACCATTAGTTCTATGGGGAATTTGGGCAAGTTTCAAATTCTTTATTGTTTGTTTTTCCTGTATTATAATCATTCGGTGTTTATCATGGACTTTTAGGTATCTTTTATAGGTTTATCACTTGGCTAAGTCATATTTGAGTATGATAATCTTATTTTCTAACCCCCCCCCAAATAGAACATATGCTCTGACAAATATATCTCTGACAGTGTTTCTGAATCATAGAAAGGGATTATCCTGGAGAATCTAGAATACAATGTTGTCAAATATATGAGTTACTGAAAAAAATAGTCATTTTATAGAACAATGATAAAAAGTGACATTGAATATCTTCTATGTATCAAGCACTTTATATTATATTATACCTAATTTTTACAGCAACTCTGCAAAATAGGTGTCATTATTTCATTTTAGGATTTAGGGGTGGGAGTCAGGTGGGAGGGTTATATGTAACTTGTCTATTATCAAATGGCTGCTGCTTCCCAGACCTGGGTCTCAAACTCAAAGCTGTTCTAACATCAAAGCCTGTGCTCCTTCTATACTAGCATGCTATCTCAAAGAATGTATGATGTCCTAGTGTTGCTAAGCATACAGATACTTGTGGTTAAGAAGGATGAGAAAGGAAATCAGGAATGAATCAGGTAGACCTAGGTTGAATATTGGCCATACTATCTCTACCACTTAGTAGTTGTATAACTTTGGGCGAGTCAGATTAATTTCTCTGAGCCTTAATTTTCTTCTGTGTAAAATGAGGTCAGTAATACCTACCTCAAGGGGTTTTGAGAGGATTAAATGAAACAATACATGTATTACACTTAACACAGTGCCTGGCACATAGTAAGCAATTCAGTAAATGCAATCTGCTATTATTGTGATTTCATGGTAACAATTCAAAGGAGAAAGTGACATTGATATGTGCTAATAAAAATGTTATTACTCATGAAAACATTTTGTGATATAAATCTTCTGATCTTATTAGATTTAACAATTTAATAAAATAATTTCCACATAATGATTTAATTCTGTATGATTCTGCTTCTTTTTTTTTTTTTTTTTTTTTGAGTTGGAGTCTCACTCTGTCGCCCAGGCTGGAGGGCAGAGGCACCGGAGCAGCCTCGACCTGCTGGGCTCCGGCGATCCTTCCACCTCTGCCTTCCAAGTAGCTGGAACTACAGGCGCACGCTACCACGCCCAGCTAATTTTTGATTTATTGTAGAGATGAGGTCTCGCCAAGTTGCCCAGGCGGGTCACGAACCCGTGGGCTCAGGCAATTCACTCACCTCGGCCTTCCAAAGCACGGGATTACAGGCTGAGCCACCGAGCCCAGCCATGATTCTGCTTCTGAATCCCCCTTTTAAATCTTTATTACTTTAGTACCTATGGTAAACCTAGGTGAAGTATTAACAGAACAGAATTAACACACATTATTGAACATATACTGTACTGTGCCAGGAACTATTCTAGGAACTGAAGATTTAATGGTTAGAAAAAACAGACAACCCTGTCCTCATGTAGTATACAGCCTAGTGGGAGAAGTAGGATAATCAAATAAATACACAAATAAATGTAAAACTGTATTGGTGGTCAGTGCTACGAAGGAGATGTTCATAGTACTATGGGAGAACAGCAAATAGGGACTTAGCACAGTCAGGCCAGGCTTCCATTAGGAAAAGACAGATGAGATCTGAAGTATAAATATGAGTAGCCAAAGAGAAAACAGCACCAGCAAAGATCAGGAATACCAAATATTAAACAGAGTGTGACCGGAGAAGAAAACCAATAGAGTCTATTACAGCAGAAAGCTGAAGAGTAGATGAGGGACCAGAATGGACAGAGTTTTGAAGTCTGTGCTAAGGAGTATGGCTTTAAGAACAATCGGGCCGGGTGCGGTGGCTCAAGCCTATAATTCCAGCATTTTGGGAAGCCAAGGCAAGAGGATTGCCTGAGCTCAGGAGTTCAAGACCAGCCTGGGCAACTTAGCAAGACCTCATCTCTACAATAAATCAAAAAATTAGCCAGGCATGGTAGTGTGTGCCTATAGTTCCAGCTATTTGGAAGGCTGAGGCAGAAGGACCATCTTAGCCCAACAGGTTGAGGCTGCGGTGACCGTGAGTAATGGGAAGGCATTGATGGATTTAAAGTCACTGACATTATTCGATTTTTTTTTAATGGCTGGGCATGGTAGCTCATGCCTGTAATCCCAGCACTTTGGGAGGTTGAGGCAAGAGGACTGTTTGAACCCAGGAGTTTGAGGCCAGCCTGGACAATAAATCAAGTACTCCTCTCTACAAAAAATTAAAAAATTAGCTGAGTGTTGGTGGTACACCTGTAGTACCAGCTACTCGGGAGGCTGAGATGGAAGGATTACCTGAGCCCAGGAGATCAAGGCTATGATGAACCATGATTATGCCACTGCACTTCAGTCTGTGCAACAAAGTGAGACTGCTACTCAAAACAAGCACCACTCTGTCGTGTGGAGAGCTGCTAGAGAGGAGAAATAATAAATATAGGTAGATAAAGAGGTACTATTTCAACCGGGCTCAGTGGCTCAGCCTGTAATCCCGCGCCTTGGGAGGCTGAGGCGAGTCGATTGCCTGAGCCCGAGGGTTCGAGACCCGCCTGGGCAACTTGGCGAGACCTCATCTCTACAATAAATCAAAAAACTAGCCGGGTGTGGTAGCGCGTGCCTGTAGTTCCAGCTACTCGGAAGACTGAGGTGGAAGAATCGCCGGAGCCCAGCAGGTCGAGGCTGCGGTGGCTGGGAGCGGCCACTGCACTCCAGTCTGGGCGACAGAGTGAGACTCCAACTCAAAAAAAAAAAAAAAAAAGATACTATTTCAGGCAAGAGATGATTGACTTGGATTAGGATGGTGATAATAACAACTGTAGGAAAATTAAACTCATTTAAGAGCCCAGGTGCAGTGGCTCATGGCCTGTAATCCCAACATTTTGGGAGACCAAGGTGGCAGGATTGCTTGAAGCCAGGAGTTTGAGACCAGCTTCGGCAACAGAGCAGGACCTCTTCTACAAAATATTAGCCAGGCGTGGTTGTGCACATCTGTAGTTCCAGCAACTCAGGGGGCTGAGGTGGAAGGATGACTTGAGCCCAAAAGTTCGAAGCTATGAACTTGCCACTGCACTCCAACCTGGGTGATGGAGTGAGACTCCATCTCAAAAACGAACGAAAGAATGGCCATCATTAATAAAACAAACAACAACAGATGCTGGTGAGGATGCGGAGAAAAGGGAACGCTTCTACATTGCTGGTGGGAATGCAAACCTCTTTGTTAACCTCTTTGGAAGACAGTGTGGTGATTTCTAAAAGAACTAGAAATTGACCTTTCTTTCTTTTTTTTTTTTCTTTTGAGTTGGATTCTCACTCCATCACCCAGACAGGAGTGCAATGGCACGCTCCTGGCCACCGCAGCCTCAACTGGGCTCCGGCCATCCTTCCGCCTCAGCCTTCCAAGTAGCCAGAACTACAGGCACGTGCTACCATGCCCGGCTAATTTTTTTGATTTATTGTAGAGATGAGGTCTCGCCAAGTTGCCCAGGTGAGTCTTGAACCCGCGGGCTCAGACAATCCACTCACTTCAGCCTCCCAAAGTGCAGGATTATACAGGCTGAGCCACAGAGCCCGGCTTGAAATTGACCTTTCATATGATCCAGCAATTCCCCTATTGGGAATATAACCAGAGGAACTCAAATCATTCTACAAAAAAGATACCTCACACATATATTTGTTGCGGCTCTATTCACAATAGCAAAAACATGGAACCAACCATGTTGTCCATCAAAACTGGATTGGATTAAAAAATGTGGTACATATACACAATGGAATATTATGCAGCCATAAGGAAGGACAAACATATGAACTTTGCAACAACTTAAATGGATTTAGAATCGATCATACTCAGTGATCTATCACAGAAACAGAGAACAGAGTACCATATGTTCTCACTCATAAGCAAACCATGAACAATTATACTATAAGAAAAGAATTGGCAGCAGTGGGAAACTGTCAGGGGGTAGGGATGGGATTGGCAGTTGAGGGAACCTGCTAGGGGAGGGAGGGGTATTATACCCCATCAACAAGGGTACCTGCATAATCAGCGTTTGTAAACCTAACCCTGAATTGTACCCCACATCTTTATAATTAAAAAAAAAAAAAAAACTAGCCGGGCTCGGTGGCTCAGCCTGTAATCCCGTGCCTTGGGAGGCTGAGGTGAGTGGATTGCCTGAGCCCGCGGGTTCGAGACCAGCCTGAGCAACATGGTGAGACCTCATCTCTACAATAAATCAAACATCAGCCGGGTATGGTAGCGCGCGCCTGTAATTCTGGCTACTCGGAAGGCTGAGGCGGAGGGATCTCCGGAGCCCAGCAGGTCGAGGCTGCAGTGGCCGGGAGCGGCCACTGCACTCCAGTCTGGGCAACTGAGTGAGACTCCAACTCAAAAAAAAAAAAAAGAGATAGTTAAAAGAAAAAAAAAGAAATTTTTATGGATTCAATAATGGAAATTAAGGGAGAATGTGGTTTTACAGTGAAATATAGTCACACTTTGAAGATTATTTGGGAACTAATTGATTAGCAACCAACAAAACAATAGAACAAAATAAAAATTCTCCTAAAATGTAGTTGAAGATCAGGTTCTATCAAACAAAGAAACTATATTTTGTCTAGACATGATTAACTATAAAAAGCATTAGTAAGCCGGGCTCGGTGGCTCAGCCTGTAATCCTGCGCCTTTGGGAGGCTGAGGTGAGTGGATTGCCTGAGCTCTCAGGTTCGTGATCCGCCTGGGCTGCGAGACCTCATCTCTACAATAAATCAAAAAATCAGCTGGGCATGGTAGCACGTGCCTGTAATTCTGGCTACTCGGAAGGCTGAGGCGGAAGGATGGCCGGAGCCCAGCAGGTTGAGGCTGCGGTGGCCGGGAGCGGCCACTGCACTCCAGTCTGGGCGACCGACTGAGACTCCAACTCAAAAAAAAAAAAAAAGGCATTAGTAAAAATTTAAATAATCTAATTTTGGTGTTATCTGTAATATGGCATATTAACATGTCTTCTAACAAAACTGAAAGATCACTTTAGGTAAAATTTTAAATGTGCAGATTGTGGTTGCACTGTTGCTAATGAGTCATTACTCGTGAATGTCTTTCATCCCACCATGGTAAAAACCTGTATGAGTATTAAAGTTCACAACATCCCTGACAAACAGTTTGTAGGTAATTAAATTCTGTGATCTACCCACTTGACATATGAATCAACTCTTCGTTAATATTTGTCTCTTACATATTTAAAATGAATAATTTAAATAACAATAGCAACACAAGCCACAGAGAAATACAAAGGAGTTTGAAAAACCATGAGAAAACTCCTAAGTTAAAAAAAAAATAGAGCCCCTTTAGAAATGTGTGAAACTTTAGCCTGAATGACTTCAAGGTGAACCTAGAATAATGAAAATTCATTCTTCAAAATATGTTTTTGGAGACTCAGTGTGTGTCAGACATTCGGCTAGAGGTGGCTATGCATGTGAATTGGCAGCAGGAGCACCTGTGCTGAAGGATCTAGCTGTCTACGGAGAGAAACCATCAAGGAAACAGCTACAATACAAAGCTACAAGTCACATAACAGAAATGTTTACTAAGCGCAGTTCTATGGATGGACAAGGACAGTGGCTTGTATTTGGGAGGCTAAGGTGAGTGGATTGCCTGAACCCACAGGTTTGAGACCCGCCTGGGCTACTTGGTGAGACCTCATCTCTACAATAAAAAAAAAAATTAGCTGGGCGTGGTAGTGCGCACCTGTAGTTCCAGCTACTCGGAAGGCTGAGGTGGAAGGATCGCTGGAGCACAGCAAGTCGAGGCTGCGGTGGCCAGGAGCGGCCACTGCACTCCAGTCTGGGTGACAGAGTGAGACTCCGACTCAAAAAAATAAAGAAATAAATAAAGGCAAAAGATCTTATTATAGGGGCAACCCCTTCGGGTCCCCTACCACTGTGGAAACTTCTCTGTCCTCTCAATAAACCCTGCTTTCTCACTGAAAAAAAAAGATCTTATTATAACAATTTCCAAAGACTATGTTAATAATATCAAGTTTTCAAAAGCACAAGGATACATTTCTGTGCTATGAAATAATGGGGAGCCTCACAAAATCTCTGAGTTAAGCTGATTCTCTGACAAACATCTAATTTAAACCTCTTATTTCATAGAGAAATAAGAGGTTTAAACTCAGAAAACTGAGTTCCCTTAGAAGTTTAGTCAAAATAGTTAATAACAGAGGCTAAATCTTCTGACTTCTATTTTTTTTTTTTTTTTGAGTCAGAGTCTCACTCTTTTGCCCAGGCTGTAGTGCGGTGGCACGCTGCTCACAGCCACCGCAGCCTCGACTTGCTGGGCTCAGACGATCCTTCTGGCTCAGCCTTCCAAGTAGCTGGAACTACAGGTGCACGGCACCACACTCAGCTAATTTTTTTGATTTATCGGAGAGATGAGGTCTCAACCAAGTTGCCCAGGCTGGTCTCAAACCCCTGGATCCAGGCAATTCTTTCGCCTCAGCCTTCCAAAGTGCTGGGATTATAGGCTTGAGCCACTGCTCCCAGCCTGGCTCTTATTAGTGTTCTTTCCATTCCACATTTTTTTTCTGAGTCGGGGTCACACACTGTTACCCAGGCTGGAGTGCAGTAGCATGATCATGGCTCACTGCAGCCTTGACCTGGACTCACGCGATCCTTTTGCCTCAGCCTCTGGAGTAGCTGGGACTACAGGCACTACAGCCACCATGCCCTGCTAATTTATGTATGTATGTATGTGTTTGTTTGTATGTTTATTCTGTAGAGATGAGGTTGAGCTATGTTGCCTAGGCTGATCTTGAACTCCTGGGCTAAAGCAATCCTCCCACTTCAGCCTCCCAAATCGCTGAGAATATAAGTGTGAGCCTTCACTGCACAGGCCCAGGATTATTGATATGTAAACAAATTGTCCAGTGTGTTACAGGAATTAGGTAGGGGAATAGGGCATCAAGAAAAAAGCATTCAGTGGTATGGGTGTTTGTGTGCTGGGGTTGAGAAATGTTTCCTATAGTAGATGATAGGTGCTTAGCCTGTATTTGCAAAATCATGGTTCACTCCACATAATGCCTATCTGACTGTACAAAATATAGTTTAGGGGCAAGAGTAGTTTCTATTCTGGCCATTAAAATTATGTACACACTTTGGGACCCCTTAAGTTTCTCCTGAGTCCTACTAGTTTTGGAAATTTTAGCTCTACATATTGCAATATGAGTTTTCTCTGAATGTTGAGACACACTAATGAGCTTTTGTTCTTGCACAGACTGGTTGCAACAGCTTTGGAATGTGTTTGTTAAGCTAAGAGACAAACAAAAACACAAAATGTTACAGTTCAAAATTGACTTTTTATTAGATTTGCTACTTCGCTTCAAGCTTTAAACTGTTCCTAGATAATGCAAGAAACAGATAAGTGTAAGTTACAGAGGACTTTCTGTGTTGATTGCCTCTTGGGAATTTTAATATTTAAGTATATTTCTCAAGGTCCAAGCGTAGAATGGGGGTGTTCTTCAGAAGCTACAGGCACCTACCTAGCTGTAACCATATTATTATGAAGAACAAAATTACAGCTAAATTAAATTTTAGGCTATCCTTGAGGATATGCATAGAAAGTTATATGTTAACTAATAGAAAATTTGTGAGCCAAAAGTCATTCAAAAGCCAGAGAAGTGATACTCAGGCTAAAACAAAACTTGCTAGTTTGTTAGAACAAAGATAATACACTTTTTGTTGGGAAGCTAAATCCTAGGAAAACATAGAATCAATACGATAGCAAGTCTCAGAGAATATTACTTTTAAAGTGAGTAGGGTTGATCCACCATATAAGCCAGGACCTTCCTAGAAAAGTGAAGCCTTGAGTATGGGATATTGCTGTATAGAGCTGCAGGCATCGGAGTGGGTATTTTTAGTGAGTTAGGTCGAGGTCTGGTGGCCTGCATGAGCTCTGGAGTAGTACAGAGACTAAATGTGCAGGTGGGGCTGTAACCTTAAAGGGCTGGGTTCAAGCCAATTTATAGAGAGAATTGGGCCTGGGTTCTGTTACACTGGGCACCCACCAGTATTTTGAAAAAAAGGTAAAGCGAGTTAAAACAAACATCAAAGCCTAAAAGTAGAAAAGAGATTTCTCAGGTAGTAGAGATAAGACAGGGAACAATCACCTGAGCCCAAGAGGAAGGGTGAATGAAAACACTGACCACTTTGATTTTGCTGCTGAGTGTAGAAAGACTCCTTAAGAGTCTTTGTAAACATAAACTATGCTTGATGGGAACTGTACTTAGCACTTTTTCTGAAAGGCAACAATTAACTTTCTCGTTAAAAACAAACAGTTAGGATGGCCACAGTGGCTCACTCCTGTAATCCCAGTGCTTCCTTGGAGGTTGAGACGGGAGGATTGCCTGAGCCCAGCAGTTCTAGGCAACATAGTGAATCCTTATCTCTACAAAAAAAGTTAAAAACAAAAACCATATAATTAGAAGACTAGAAAAGTTGATTATCATTGCCGAAGCTCAACTGACCTTTGCTAGACTTCCAATGATCAGGTTAATTTGCTACAGCAATAATTTTTTAAAGCCATTTTTCTTGTTTTTTCCTGTATGAAATTGTCATTATCATTAGTAGAAAGAATTAGTAGAAAGGAGAAAGAGAAGTGGTGTTCAGTTGTGTTTGTGATACCTGAAAGAGCAGTGTGGAGGCTGGTGTAGTGAGCCGAATTTTAAGAACTAGGATGGTGTTGCTTTGGGGCATACAGACTTGCAGTTTGTATTCTTCATATGTAATTGTATTGCCAAAGACAAAAGATTTCATCATGATTGTGAACAACTTTTCGCCAGGCCTACCATATTTTCAGTGATGTATTGTCTTCTGATTATAATAACAATTACTGAGTTGTAGCAGTTTAAGACAAACAAACAACAAAAAAACCCAGTAACTTTATTTTTATTCTTTTTTTTTTTAGTTGGAGTCTCACTCTGTCGCCCAGACTGGAGTGCAGTGACTGGCTGCTCCCGGCCACCACAACCTCGACCTGCTGGGCTCCGGTGATCCTTCCGCCTCAGCCTTCCGAGTAGCCGGAATTACAGGCGCGCACTACCACGCCCGGCTAATTTATTTATTTATTTATTGTAGAGACGAAGTCTCGCCAAGTTGCCCAGGCGGGTCTCGAACCCGCGGGCTCAGGCAATTCACTCACCTCGTCCTCCCAAAGCGCGGGATTACAGGCTGAGTCACTGAGTCCGGCTACTATTTTTATTCTTATCATAGAAACAGGCTGGGCATAGTGGCTCACACCTGCAATCCCAGCACTTTGAGAGGCCAAGGCAGGAGGATTGCTTAAGCTCAGGAGACCAGCCTGGGTAACATAGCAAGACCTCATATCTACAAAAACAATAAAAAAAATTAGCCCAGCATGGTGATGTGTGCCTGTATTTCCATCTACTCTGGAGGGTGAAGTGGAAAGATCATTTGAGCCCGAGAAGTTGAGGCTACAGTGAGCCATGATGTGCCACTACATTCCAGCCTGGGCAACAGAGTGAGACTCTAACTCAAAAAAACCCCCCAAAACCCAAAAGCTATCCGTTTCTTTCATTTTATTTCTATCTTTTGTATCATGCTTAGGAGGCTATCTTTTTTCACACCAGGGTTATAGAATACTTACCTACATTTTCTCTTAATAATAGACTTTTATTTTTTTAAATTTTTTATTTTTTTTGAGTTGGAGTCTCACTCTGTCGCCCAGACTGGAGTGCAGTGGCCGCTCCCGGCCACTGCAGCCTCGCCTGCTGGGCTCCGGCAATCCTTCTGCCTCAGCCTTCCGAGTAGCCAGAATTACAGGCATGCGCTACCACACCCGGCTGATTTCTTTATTTATTGTCGAGATGAGGTCTCGCTGCCTAGGCGGGTCTCGAACCCGCGGGCTCAGGCAATCCACTCATATCAGCCTCCCAAAGGCACGGGATTACAGGCTGAGCCACCGAGCCCGGTAATAATAGACTTTTAAATCACAATGACACTATGCCTTATATACTTAATGTTTTATTTTACATGTAATATTTAGTCCATGTGAAATTCATTTTGAAGTAACAGATTAGGTAGGAATAAGTTGATTTTCCCCCTGAATCAACTTATTCCAGTTGATTCACTATCATTTTGACGGATTCATTTCCCCCCACTTCTTCAAAATGTTACCTTTTTGTAGTCTAATGGCTCACCTATATTGGGGCTATTTCTGGACTTTCTTTTTTGCTCACTGATTTATCTATCCCTCCACCCCTTAAGGAGAAATTAGTTTATTTACTTGTCAGGCAAGAGAACCAAACCAGTAAAAAAAAGAATTAGTTAACTGATTCATTAAAGGGGAAAATAGTTGGGGTAGTCTGACTGTGCTAGAAAGGTAGGGAGTTTATTATGGTTATGCTAATGTAGAATGGAAAACTTTCATTCTAGATAGGGCAATGAATCCAACATGCCTTCATGTGTGTTGTTTTTAAAGCTCCGTTGTTAATTGAAAAGAACATCGTAGGTAGGTCCAATAAAGATCTGGCATGCCAGAGATTGTGGAAGTTCATTTTTTAGCTTCTATTGGTGGCTGTCCAACATTTATTTGCTTTAACCTTTTATTTTGAAATAATAGATTCACAGGACACTGGGAGGAAAATGTATAGATAGGTCCCATGTAACCTTCACCCTGCTTCCCCCAGTGGCAACATGTTGCATTATTATAATACAATATCAAAACTAGGAATTTGACATTAGTACAATCAATAGAGCTTATTCAGATTTCAACAGTTTTATATGAACATATGTGTGTTGAATGTTCTATGGAATTTTATCACATATGTAGATTCAGCCACAATCAAAATACAGAATTATACTATCACCACAAGGCTCACACTTTCCACTCTTCCTCATCCCTAACTCCTGGAAACCACTAAACTGTCTTCCATCTCTTACATTTTGTCATTTCAAGATAGTTATATAAATGGGATTGCACAGTAGGTAACCATTTGAGTTTTTTTTATTTCTACTCAGCATAATTCCCTTGAGATCCATCCAAGTTGTTGTATCAATAGTTTTTTCTTTTTTATTGTTGAGTAGTATTTCATGGTATGCATATACCATAGTTTGTTTAGTTATTCATCGATTAAAGGACAGCTGAGTTGTTTTCAGTATTGAACTGCTATGAATAAAGCTGCTATGAACATTTTTGTATAGGTTTTTGTGTGAAATTAAGTTTTCATTTAACTGGGATAAATGTCCAAGAGTGTATTCCTGGAGTGCATTTTTAGTTTTATGAAAACCTGCCAAATGTTTTCCAGAGTGATTATACCATCTTATGTTCCCATCAACAATGTATACGTTTCAGTTTTTCTGCATCCTTGCCAGCATTTGGTGTTATTAATTTAGCCATTCTGATAGGTGTGTTGTGTATCTCGTGATTTTAATTTGCATTTCCTTGGTGGCTAATGATGTTGAACACTTTTTTCGTGTGCTTATCTGTCGTCTGTATATCCTTTTCTGTGAAATTTCTGTTCATGTCTTTTGTCCATTTTCTTCTTGGGTTACTTTTTTAACTGTTGAGTTTTTTTTTGTTTTTTTTCTGAGTCAGGTGTCACTGTGTCACCCAGGCTAGAGTTCAACGGCATGATAATGGCTCACTACAGCCTGGACTTCTTGGGCTCAGGCAGTCTTCCACCTCAGACTTTTGAGTAGCTGGGACTACAAGCACGTGCCAACACGCCCAGCTAATTTTTTTTTTCTTTTTTGGAGTCTCATTTCATTGCCCAGACTGGAGTGTGGTGGCATTTCACGGCCACCCCAGCAAGAGCATGCCAGACGATCCTTCCACCTCAGCCTTCCATGTAGCCGGAACTACAGGCAGGCACTACCATGCCCGGCTAATTTTTTGATTTATTGTAGGGATGAGGTCTCACCAAGTTGTCCAGGCTGTTCTTGAACTCGTAGGCTTAGGCGATCCCCTCACCTTGGCCTCCCAAAGTGCTGGAATTACAGACTTGAGCCACCGTGACTGGACTACTCTTTTGATTTATTGTAGAAATGAAGTCTCACCATGTTGCCCAAGCTGGTCTCGAACTCCTGAGCTCAAGTAGTCCTCCTGCCTTGGCCTCCCAAAGTGCTGGGATTACAGGTGTGAGCCACCACACCTGGCCTCCAGCAACATTTATTGAAAGGGTGATCCTCCATTGAATTGCTTTTGCACCTTAGTTAAAAATCCTTTGGGCATATTATTTGGGACTATTTGTGACTCTGTTCTGTTGACGTATATGTCTAGTTCTCCTGTTTACTCTTTTTTTATTTTTATAGATTCATAGTTATTTTGGTTTCTGGTAAGATAAAGAAGGTCCTCTTCATTACTATTCTTTTTAAAAAATGTTCTTGCTCTTGTGCGTCAGTATGGCCTAGTGGTAAAGAGCATGGACTCCAAAAGCAAACAATGGTTCCACCAGTTGGATAGGTGACTTAGGCCAAGCAAATTAAAATCACTAAATTTCTATTCTCTCATATGAAAATGGAATTGTGAGAACTAAATTATGTAATGGTTATAAAGTGCCATAATATTTGACACATAGTAAGTGCATTAGTCAGTATAATGTAATATTAAACTCTAAAGTTTCTCACCTGAAAAAAACTTGCTTCCTGCTTCTGTAACAAGCCAATGTGGGTATTTCTGGTTGGGCAGCTCTCCTGAGCAACTCTCTTCCAGGATGTGACTTGAGGACCTAGGCTTCTTCCACCTTATGTCTGTCTTGTGGTTTCATCACCACCCAAGACAGCTCTTTGAAGTCTTCTCATTTAGTTAATGAAAAAAGTGAGAGGGGAGGCAGAGAAGTCCTTCAGAGTTTTTTTCTTTTTTTCTTTTCTTTTTTTTTTTTTTGAGTTGGAGTCTCACTCTGTCACCCAGACTGGAGTGCAGTGGCCGCTCCCGGCCACCGCAGCCTCGACCTGCTGGGCTCTGGCGATCCTTCTGCCTCAGCCTTCCAAGTAGCTGGAAATACAGGTGCGCGCTACCACGCCTGGCTAATTTTTGACTTATTGTGGAGATGAGGTCTTGCCAAGTTGCCCAGGCGGGTCTCGAACCTGCGGGCTCAGGCATTCCACTCACCTCAGCCTCCCAAAGCGCTGGGATTACAGGCTGAGCCACCGAGCCCGGCTTAATTTTTTGATGTATGGTAGAGGCGAGGTCTCGCCAAGTTGCCCAGGCTGTTTTCAAACCACTGGGCTCAAGCAATCCTCTCGCCTAGGCCTCCCAAAGTGCTGGGATTATAGGCTTGAGCTACCATGCCCAGCCTCAGAGTTTTTTTTCATGCTCTAGAACTGACATTGACCAGAATCCACTCATATGGACTCAACTAACTACAAGGGAGTGAGGAAATGTGGTCTCTCTACCCAGGAGGAAAAACAAATATGCAAATACACATAGCCCAGTCTCTGTCATGAGAAATGCTTAACAGTGTTTGCTGCCATATTAGGACCTAGAATTAGTATAGATCTTTCTAAAGAGCCGGAAATTGAGGTGAGAAATGAATGATAAGAAGGTGGCAGATGCACAAGATCTAGGGGCAGTGTTTCAAGCAGAAGAAAGAGTAGGTGCAAAGGCTTCAGTCTGTGCTCTTTTTGAATGAGGTCTTTTTTCCCTTACACTTTCTAAAGTTACTGCTACTGTATTGGAAACTTATCTCGTGATGAAGCATCTTTCTGAACCTATATTTTTTAGTTGACTCTTGGGTTTCCAGACAGACAATTAGATAATCTACAGATAATGATATTTTTCTCGTATTATTTAATTTATTTATTTATTTTGAGTTGAGGTCTCACTCTTTTGCCCATGCTGGAATGCATGGCATAATCATGGCACACAACAACTTCAATTGAACTCCTGGGCCCAAGCAGCCCTCCTGCTTCAGCTTCCTGGGCAGCTGAGACCACAGGTGTGTGCCTCTGCACCTGGCTAGTTTTTATTTTTTAAATAAAAGACGAGGTCTCACTGTGAAGCCAGGCTGGTCTCAAACTCCTGGGCTCAAGCAATTCTCCCGCCTTGGCCTCTTGCTGGGATTACAGACGTGAGCTGTTGTGCCTGGCCACAAGAATATTCTTATGAATATGGAAACACCAGTCTTTTAAAGCCAGGATAAGGTGACCTCAGCAATCAAGGAACAAGTTTCTAGGTGTGATCAGTATGGTTAAATGCAGTGTACAAATTGAGGAGAATGAAGGCTGCGAAAGGCCATTGCTCCCAAAAACCATGTAGCAGAGGGCTAGAGAAAATGAATGCTATGCAATTATGGTGTAGAGAGAGAAAAATGCATGGATATAGGGACAAGTAGAGGTATTTTTCAAGATGAGACTTGTGTGTATTTAATGCTATTACACAGATCTAGTGGAAGAGGCAGTAAATGGGTAAGCCTTTAAAGGAGACACGAGGTTATAAAATCAATAACATTCACAGGTTAATCTCGGGAAAGTTAATTTTTCTTTGTTTGTGGAGGTGGGTGGCAGAGGAGAATATAGAGGAGTTGTCATCTAATGAATATAAGCACCCATAGTGCAAACTCTTCTTCTGTTTTCTTCTCTGTCATATCCCGAGTCCCTAGAATGGTGTCAGGCATATAGAAGATGTTCAGAAATATTTGTTGAATAAATACACTTTGACATGTAATCAATCTGAATTTGAATCCTAGTTCTTCCCCTTGCATGCTGTGGGACCTTGCACAATTTCTTTCCATTGCTAAGCCTTACTCTCATTATCTATAAAATGAGAATAATAATATAGGATGTGTAGAAAGTTTGGAACGTAGACCTTTAATCCGAACCATTGTTCTTAAACTCAGTGCTTGGCAAAGCTGCTCTGTGATTTTTATTTTATTTTATTTTATTTTTGAGTCAGTGGCATGATCACAGCCACCACAGCCTCAACCTGCTAGGCTCAGGTGATCCTTCTGCTTCAGTCGTCCAAGCAGCTGTAACTACAGGTGCATGCCACCATTCCCAGTTAATTTTTAAAAAATTTATTGTAAGCCGGGCTCGGTGGCTCAGCCTGTAATCCCGCACCTTTGGGAGGCTGAGGTGAGTGGATTGCCTGAGCCCGCGAGTTCGAGACCCGCCTGGGCAACTTGGCGAGATCTGATCTCTACAATAAATCAAAAAACTAGCCGGGCGTGGTAGCGCGCGTCTGTAGTTCCAGCTACTTGGAAGGCTGAGGCGGAAGGATAGCTGGAGCCCAGCAGGTCGA